>NW_027223330.1:8013448-8089207 GCF_030449975.1 Polyergus mexicanus | reverse complement strand
AATATATATATATATATATATATATATATGTATATGTATGTGTGTGTAGTATGAATAAGATATTAATTATAATAATTATAATAACAAAATGAATAAGATAAAATATTAATTATAAAGACAACATTTTTCAAGCTTCGTATAAAATGGCACATTGAGAGATAATGTTTACATTTCATATTCCACAAATATATAATGTATAAAAATTGTAACAAAATTTACATTTATGTAGGTAACGAATCTTCAGAATTTTCAATTTTCTTCTCTGTGTTTTCAGATTTTTTTTTCTTCAATTCCCATAAACTGTTTTTCACAAGTCTGTTGGCAACGTCCTTGTTGATGCGTGGCATAAGTGTGTTTCTGTCATGGATTTGCTTCGCTCGTATCATCGCTTTCTTTAGTCTTTCATTCTCCGATCTGATTCGATGCTTCGACGGATCAATTCCTGCAAAATCTAATGGTCAATGCTAACGTAAATCCGATACATTCCTCATGCTTTAAAAATTAATTTTTGAGCACCTTTAGCTCGTAAGTACATCCAAAATAGACTGTTAAGACTATAAGATAACATCAAATTATGTTTAATCTTATTGACGTTGGACAATTTTTCGTATAGCGAAGGATCGCTAACTACCGATTCCACTACATCCTGAACTTTGAAGGCTGCTTCGCTGAATTGCTGCAGCCTAGCGATTATATTTGCGTCGTGTGAAAGTTCCTCAAAATCAGGGTCCATGTCTCCTCCGCGAATTTACTAACAGAAAATATGCAAGTCTTTCTTTTTACGAATGATATTATTTATCAAAAGATGCTTTTTTTTTTCTTTTACATCAAGATTATGATTACACATAACCTCGAATTTTATAATCTCCGTCTATTTCTACTATAATGGATATAACTATAATTTTTTTTCTTTTCTCTTTTCGATATAAGTATCCGTATCTTTTAAAACACAACACCACTATTTCTTTAAATCATTTAAAAACAATTAATCAAGTCTTTTTGATACACTCATACGACTTTCGTGTACTCGCGCAATAATGTTCCCTTTTTAGCGCATGCGCAACGTAATAGTAACTAGGGCTGTGTTCTAAAATTCACTGCAAGTACTGAAAAACTATAGTTTACGTGACGTGTATTATAGATTTCCAATACTGACTGTGAATTTTGGAATATGATCTAGATATTCATATTTTATGCGCTTAAAATGGCAATAATAATTTAACAATTTGTCGATAATCTAGAAACAACTCGGACGAGTTGACAGAGATAATCTTACAATAAATAATATTGCAACATAGTACAATATTTAAAAAATGATGTTATTACAATATTGAATTGATAAATTTTATTTTTGGATTCTCTGTTTAATAAATAGTCATAGCGCACATTGTGCTGCCTGGAATTAAGTTATAAGGAGAAAAAATATGTATAAACTTTTTAAATATTTATATTACATATTGTATTAGCAATCAATCTGAATAATACCATCTGAATATTACATCAAATCGTTTGTTTATTTTCAAAATTTTTTTTCTCGCGAAAATAATTTTTGAGAAAAAAGAAGAGTAAACTATTAATATAACGAAGTAAACTTTGTACATGTAATAGAATTAATTTTTCTAACAATGGATTAAAAAGATCGCACCGTGTCGAAAATTATACATCACAGAATTAAAGTGCGATCTATCTATGTGATGTATTATACGAGATTTATTCGTCATGCTTTATACATATACATATACGTTTACATGATCACGATTGCACGTGTAGGAAACCGAATTGAACGCATTCTTCTCCGACTGCTATTCTGCTTTTAAATTTAGCACCCACCGTTCTCTCGCCTCCACGAATATTATAATAAATAAATTCAATGGCGTATTTATTACAGTAATATAATAATGTAAATTGCATTTTCCAATAAATCTCTAAAATTGCGATGAAAATTCTTCCATCACACAGTTCTATTTTAAATCGAGAAAGAGAAACGTCATTAAATTTGTTACGTGATAAACGTGGAATGAACAGAATACATCAATGAAAAATTATGAAATGAACAATACGATAAAAATAACTTAAATTAGAACGGATGACTTTACGCATGCACGTAAGAAATTGGCAGACAAAGGATACATTACGCTCGTATCGCTTTTATGTGTTATAGGCTAAATACATGACGTGTTTAAGGCACTTTGTGACAAACAACGAAGTACGCGTAATTGCGATTGTTATTCAAACTTGCGTCTCGCTGCCAGAATGATGTTTTCGATGTTTCCGATACTTTTTGTAGTTTCTATGAGGCATTTGCGAATTCGCTATTGCGTGTTGATGTAACAAGGGATGCTGCGACGGCGTCAAATGACTGAGATGATGAATCTGGTGAGGTACGGGACTAGCGGTACCAGCGCTGTAACAATGCACGACAGGTACCGGATGACATTTGTGCGGCGGTTGTTTGCAGTGCGACAATTTACGGCATACGCTCGTTACTTCCGGCCACCAGATCCACGCGGAAGCCATCACGCCGGCACCAAGAGTCAGCACCAGCCGCAATATGAAGAACTGCAACACGGGTCGAGCGGGCACACGCGGCGCCGTGGACGGTTCCGGTGCTCGGAGCCACATCTCTCTACCCCACCATTCGTAAAAAGTTGTACTGACGAGGCAGATTATCAGAACGGCGTAAAGACAGCCGAATATGCCAACGCGGATCAACAGCTGCTTCTGTCGTCGATGAATCTCGGCCGGGGACGATTTACCGGACGTCTCGCGCTGCTGACGCATCAGCGGATTCGTATGGGACGTCGTTAATGCTGTTAAAACTGCTGTCGTCATCGTAGATGCTGCAGCCGCCGCCGTCACCGCTGACGATGATGATGCCGATGCCGACGTCAGCGTCACCGTTGGACGTTGTGGCAGTGTAAATGACGCTAAACCCACCAACAGAAACGTTATGCCGAAGGATAGATAAACGAATTGCGGAGCTAGTACTAATACGAGTAGAGAGTGCGTATTCTGCTGGCCAACGAAGCAACTTGCTGCAACAGAAAAAGAATATCTTGTGACGCAAACCATTTTTCAAAACATTTGTATTTGTACTTGGATGTGTGACATGTGTATAGTATTGTCTCATTTTAAGAGAAAGAACCGTTTTTCGTTTATGAAAACGGAGCCATTTACCTTTCATAAACTGTTATAAATGTTCTCAGAATGAGAATAACACTCTTGAAGTTTTACGCATTGTTAGAAAAAATGGTCAATACCGTTATAAATAACCGAATATAAATAAGATCTACAGTTTAATATATCTAAGTGTACTAGAGTTTTTTTCAAAAAATAATTTCAGAAATCTAATCTACGAAATGAAGACCGAAGAGTGATGATCTCTGATTAAAATCTCTTGTGTATGCGAAGTTTCGAGTTTTAAAGTAGCCTCTTGGTCCTATCGGCGGGCAGTGACAAGTTGCAGAGCAAGTTTGAAGGTATTTGCATTGAATGTCGCCTGCTAGGAAAAGGAGAGAGAGACAGAGAAAGGATCTCGACTAACCGGGTTTGTTCCTTTATGCGCGGATGGCTTGGCAACTTTCTCGAAATTTGCCGTCAGCAAATTTACTTGATTTAACACACGAGAGCATGTAGATCCCGCAGCGAATATCACACCGACGTGTTTCGGATGATACCCTCGAATATTCGTAGATATCATGCATCTATGCGTGTATCGTTGTAAAAAAATATCTAGATATTTGCATGTCTAAAATACTTATCGTATGAAAACATTCTCTGATACATCTTGCAATAGAAATTTGGATATCTGTAAACTAACGTATTAACGAAAACACGCGAGAGAAGAATTTCATTCTTGTGCCTCTCACATGCCGAAAAAAATTTTATTTCGCAACAAAGAATGTGCAGCGGAATCCTGACATACTGACGAGTGGAGCGCGTCGCTGACATTCCTTCCGCAATCCACGAATTAACCGCGGTTCGACCCAATTTTATTTCCCTCCCTACAAGTGAAAGATAGTTAAAGTACGATAGAAAATATCAAATACTAAAAAAATTGTGCGTAAAATTTTAATAAATGTAGAATATTTAGAGAGAGAAAAATGCTACTTTCTAATATAATTAATATTAATTTACTATATATTTACTTATATATGTTATGATCTGCACAATTTTTCCTGCATATTCAAGAATAAATATAATGATTATAAAAGTAATTGAAGGTTGAGTAGGTATTGCTATGTTGCATACTGGTCGTTTAATTCAAAGATGCTAATCTTGCTGGTCTCGCCTTTGAGCAAAACTTATCGAGAACATAAACACGAGAGAGCGGCACGTATTAGCATAAAATAGCTGGACCTGAAGCTCGAATTAAGATAAATGGAGAAAATCTGACAAGGATATATATAAAGATAGATGTGGAGAGAGATGAGTCAAGATAAAAATAAAAAATTATCAGAAACTGACAAGAATTTGCGTTGATGAATCGAGTTGAATCCTGCGAGGATCCAACTACGCCAATGGCGCAACCTCATAAAACAAACGGTATAACGAGGCGTGGCCGTAAAATCCTCCGGGCAGTCTTCTTAGAGGCTGATCAACGAGCTATTGGCGAATGCTAGGTTCTATACGAGCTCGATAATTTGTTAAATTATAAGAGGATGAACGAAAGCAACGGAAAAGATAAAAGCTTGAAAAAAGAAAAATTTGATTGATCTATCATTTTGTAGCATCTTCGATCTTACAGAATAGAATTAGAAGATATAATAATATCTACCGGTCAACTCGTCGGCATCGACATCTCTTGTAACCAGTACAGCAATTGTGTGCGTAGCGGGCAAGCCCCAAGCCAAGACGGCGGTGATGGTTGAGAATCCTTGTCCTAAACTATCCTCCTTGCAGTTGCCGGTCGTCTTCGTCCATTTTCTGGCCATTATGCACCACCACGCGCATATCACGACCCACCTGCGATTGAAATCGTATCGGATAACACAGAGAAATTTCGAATTATTTGCAGAAACGATTCGTCAAATTGTTCTATAGTTCCGAAAGTTAAAATATGGAATATATCAAAAAGCTAGATAAAAGGATAAAAAAAGAATTGCAAAGAGAGAGAAAATTTTTGTGGACGGATGCAAACTTCTCCAGACGCTTCTTCGAGTCGATTATACGGTCCTGCGAGTGAACTTACTACAGTTTTCACCATAATAAAAGAAAAAAGAAAACAAGAGAGGTTGAGAAAGGGATGCGGTAGAATAAGCACGAGAGCAAGATGGAATGACGCGAGGCAGTCGAGTGAGCGAGTGTTTGCGCCTCGTTTGACCTGTTCGCGCTGCTTTTCGATCTTGTCGAAGACTCGCGTGATTAATTAGTCGGCTTTTCACCGCAACTGCTCTTTCTCCCTCTCTTTTTTTCTCGACAGACTGGTTGCTGGAAGAAACGGATTATAACCGGTACGGCGCAGTTGCACGTGCATGTATACGACACTATGTGCGAGGAGAAGAGGCACTCCTTCTGTCTCACACGCGACCTGCACACATCGCTGAATCATTGTTCATATCAGCCTCTGAAAAGGTTTTCAGCGAATAAATAAATAATTCGTTTCTCTCAAGGATTTTTATCGCAAATTTCTACGCATATAAAATAAAACTCTCGTAATATAATCTATCGTCATTATTAAAATAATAAAGTTGATGAAAGCTTAAGATATAGTATGTAGTTAGCAGTAAGCATTCAGAATTTGTTAACCACAACAATCGACAGGATATTAATAAATTTAGTTAAAATATATAAAATATGATTATATATATATATATTATATATAAATTAAAATTTTTATTTATTTATAGGAAATATATTATCTTAATTTTTTAGATTTTTTCTCGTCTGAGATACCGAAAACCAGTATTTTGTAAGGCAAGTCAACCTTCTCGAGTGTTTGCGGCAGCTAGTATTTACCGAGTGGGCAACGGTAGCTGTGTCTCTTCGCGCGGATCTACAACATTTACAGATTCACTAACAGGTAGTTGGTCTCACACCTTCATGATATATCTGAAAATGTTATAATGTGGTTAGCCTTTCTTAATAAATATATTTTTAACTAATGCTAATTTTTTCTTTCTTATAAAGAATAATTGCTTTCTTATAAAGAATACAAGAAACGAGAAATGCTTTGAGCGTTAAGTTTAATGTATTTATCAGAGGAAATTCCTCGTAATGAAAATAACCAAGAAGCCGTGAAACTATGAATTAGACGGGATTAGTGGTTCGGCAGAGATTCAGTAATCCCTTTTTAAGTTATCGCGTTGAAAAAGCAAAAACTCGCCCGACGAATTCCGGTCGTGCAGTGATGGATGAAGTGATGCGATGCGCGACTTTTTACATTTGTGGAATTGTTGATAAAAAAAGAAAGAAAGAAGGAATGATTAACACTTTGCGAAGTGCGATCGCATTGTAAACTACAATGCATATCGAAACGAATACAAATTGAGCGACTGAGAAATTTGCTTAATAGAAAAGAGGCTGTGTGTGTGTGTGAATACGCATAGAGACAGACAGACAGAAGATATGTATAAGGACAAAAAGAAATGAAATTGCTTTGCATTTCTCTCGCCTTCAGCGACATCGATCCGCACTGGCACGGTTAATGCGATTGCTAGGAATAACGAGCTTAATCTCATCAGAGTACGCGTAATAAGACCGATTAGTCGTGGCACGAGTATACCTCTTTCCCTTCTCGTAATCGTTGGTACGCACGGTTGGGTGGTCGACCACTCGCACAGTTTCCGTGCAACTCGGACTCTCTGAGCCAAACGATGGAAGGAAAAGAGGAGAGAGACTACCTAACGACTCGCTAACTAACAAAACAAACAAGAGGTAGCTAGTACCCCTCTCATCTCATCTCGCTGATTATATACCCCGCGGGGACCTCTATACACGACGGTACCTCCCCTCGCATTCCTCCCCGTTTTCACCCTTTTTTCTCTCTCTCTTTCTCTCCCTCGTCGATTCACTTCGTTTTTTTTTTCATGATGAATTCGAAAAAATTGAGCGTCGCAGTGTCGATGCATCGCATGAAAGAGAGGCATAATACGATAGGCATAAATTTGCGTGCATATTTATGCACGCAAATTTATGCCTATCGTAAGGTCCATGTGACGGGATTGACTCGCGTGAGCGATTACGAAAGATTCTTGAATCTCTTTGATGATAATAAAGAACCGCTTTCCGAGCTCTTTGTATAAACCTAACAATAGAATGAAAATAAGTTCAATCAGTCGTTAAAATTACAAAATACTTTTTACAATACTATACTTACTCTCTTCAAACTACATTATTATTCTGATTAAAAATTCTAACTGATTCAAAAAAATCTTTCGAGTGTCACGTTCTCACAATTGATATAATTTATTCTATCTTATTATTCTATAATATTTATATATTCTAATGTATCAACATCATGTTTATATTATAAACGGTGGACGAAACTCTCCCTCGAATTTCAGGATTCGCCAGCGGCTTGTTATCGGGGCTTCGACGGCTCCACCATTCTCGCGGAACTCTTATCTCGGATAAATTATCGAGAAATTCTCGGATCCGGGTCCTTAAGCTTTAAGGCCCGGCTGGGTATTGAGAGAAAGATGATGGATCAGCTCTTTCCTCGAGCCCCTCTTTCGACTTATCCTTTTTCCCCTCGTTCCTGAGACGGCCGTCAAACTGTTGGGGTATCGGGGAAAGGAAGGAGGGGGGAAGAACGAAGAAGGGAGAGAAAAGAGAGAAACGGAAACGAAACTGCCGGACTACCTACTACCATGAAGCCCGTACAATCCTCTTTGTCAATGGCGTAGCAACATCAATTACTGGTTTGATTCTTTGAAGATAAAAGGATCTAACGAAAACCGTAGAACGTCTTTTACATATTAACAATTTTAGAATCGCGATTTATTAAAAAATCTATATAAATCTGTATGTGCATCGACTTTTCAAAAAAAATATAAATATAAATATATCGCACACACATAGAAATAAAATTATACAGAAATAATTCATAATTTGCTAATGCATGAATTATTGGTTCTAATATAGAAGCGGAGTTTACATAGATCGAGTTACGTTTCTATTCTCTAGCAAATGACTATGATTTCGATCTTGAATTCGTCGCTTTTCACATAAACTTGACATATGTTATGAAAGACTAATGCAAAAGAGGGTAACAGAAAGCGAGATAGGATAATGGCAAGGGTTGCAAGGTCCTACGGGTCCATAGGTTCGTGGCTTCATGTCCGTAGGGCGCGATGTTTATCGGCTCTTTCGATGTAAATTATGACCTATACGACCAGTTTGCTACACTACAGCTACACAAAAGTATTCGGATCCAGGGCCGGATCTCTTTATGATAGATGTTAACTGTATCGTATCGATTCATTCATCCTTTCAAACATAAGAATTGTAAAGCGAAAAGTGTACAATTTTAAAAATTGAAAAATGCGAAACTATGTATATGGATTCGACGTTGACAAAACTTGTAAAAGAAAATCTCCAAAATATTAAGATTTATATACAGAATTTTTTATGCTTAAATATTCACATAAATTCGAGGATTTATATACGAGACGATCGAATTTCGCAAAACTCATTTGCATACACAATCTCAACCACAAATTGCATCCACGCATTGTGAATCATCTTTTGCTCTTTGCTTGGTCCGAGAAGCATCGCTTTGTTCACCTCCCACCCCATCTCCCGTTTCTCTCGCACTATCTTTCTCTCTCTCTCTCTCTCTCTCTTGTTCTGCTTTTCTTACGCTTTCTTTCTTCGTCTCAAAGCAGCTTGCTTTCTCTAAGATGGAATGCCATTGACTCCATGCATATCTGGCAACAAGGTTCCTCTCGACCCACCTTATATATCGGGTGATCCCGATTTATTTCGAAAATCGAAAGCTATACGAACGTAAGAAAACTGGAAGAGACAAAGATTCTATGAGGTATATAAAGCGAAGAATTTAAAAATCACAAGTGCCAATAATACATAGATATAATGAAAAACCGACGATTCGATGAAAACGTAAACAATCAAGGAATAATTGTTTGCAAAGCTTCTTTTTTCACAGCACAAATACTCGAATTTTAAAAACTTTTTTCGCATTATAAAATTTTATCATCTTTAAGTCAAAAATACATCAAAAATATATCGTGTTAAAAAATATATTTCCTGTAAAATATATTGAGATCTTTATCGATATAAATCTAACGAGGCAGAAATCTATTTTACATAACGCGATAGTAATGAATTATCGTAGCAAATACGGGCGGACAGACGATTTTTTACCACCCGTTAGACGAGTTAAGATGAGTCTCTCAGCATAAACGGGATGAGATGGGATGGGACGAGATGGGAGTCAGAGGCTCGTTAGCGGCACGAGGGGAGTCAACACTGTTGCCAGATTGTTATCCCTACCTCGGATGATGCAGTCTCGCCGCAGCGAGGCGAGAATGCAACAAGGCGGTCAGAAACAACCGACAACTTCGAAACGCGTTATACGGGTATCCTTCAGTTCTCACATCTGTGTAATTAAAATCGAGCAATAGCAAAGTCTGCCAAAATTCCTTCTTCGTAAAAAAAATAAATAAATACATCTTGCGTTATTTATAGATACAATAAATTGAAACATTTCAAGATAATTGTTATTCAAAAATAGTTTATAATTACTTGTTATTTCAAAAAATGTAAAATGAACTTACCAAACAATTGCAGCATTTCCAAAGTAATAGAGTAATAGAAAAACGACAGCGCAGTAAGGATTAGCTAAACCGTCTTGCGTAAGGTACTGTTGTTGCTGTTGGGCCAGGACAATTTGCTCCTGCGGATGCAGTGGAATCGCAGGCGTGCAGGCGACGTTCAGCCGACCAGCGGCTAGTCGGATCACATAACCGATTGCAACTATTGCATGGCAGATCGTCAAGAAGACTATTGCACGTTCTGCAAACGGACGTTATTTTTATTATATAAAAAATAATAGTAAATCAAATCTTCAATCCGATAGCCTTGGAAAAGCGACATTCGAAGAATCGATACCACAAATAGCATTACTCGAAGCTTTTAAAGATCACGAAGTTAAAAAACTTAGAATTCAAGCATCACAATAAAGAACAATAACTTGTCCTTTAACGTGGAAATGTTTTAATTTCAGAAAGAAAATCTTACCTGCGATAGTAGTCAGTACAGGTTGTTTACGCGGCTTTAGAAGTATGAAGATAGCTATCACGACGGAGACGAGGCATACCGTCGTGAATACAGCCATCCAGGCCTCTGTAAGCCCCTTGTCCTTTTGAGACCATAGAATGTCGGCGTCGCAAGCGGCGGCGCATCTTCCAGAGCGATTCAGGAAGATGTATAATCCAGATTTAGCATACCAGGAACAGCCCCAGGGTCCATTGCTAGCACTCATCGCCTAAATAGACGAACAAGAATGATATTTACATACAGAGAATAGCTGGATGGAATTCCCAAATGATAATTTTGTATACGAGTATGTACATAATCGACTGAATATATATCGCTAAATACCTGGATAGGATTAGCTGGTCCAGGTTCGCCCGGTCCTTCCATGCACATGTGTTGATGATTGTTTTCTGGTGGAAACTTGGAGCAATTTAATGCAGCAGGCCAAGGAAAGCCGAATCCCTGAAGTACCGGAAAGCAACGGGCTCGTACTTGCTCGCATAGACCTCGGCAAGGTCCGATGGGTGCGGGGACCTTTTCGGTGCACATTGGTGCATATACCGAGCACAGAAATAGATGCAATTGCGCGCTGCAATAAGTTACATATATTACTGCTCTTGTATAGATAGTTGCAATATCGTTAATATTTATTTTTTTATTTCTTTTTGACATTTAATTGCTTTTGCACGCGAAAAACTTTTGACGTTACGTTTAGATTTATCTACTATAAGATGCTTACATTGTTACTAGAATAACATGTAAAAAAGCGCATTTACCTGCATCCATATTGAATAAGCGGGCTAAACGTCTGTAAAGTAAAATCAGCGTCGCCTTGGATCTCGTGACCGACTAGATTCGGCATGACAGTGACGTTGTAACCGAGACCGCGACACATCTCGATTCTGATCGGCTCGCAGGCGCCGTGCGCGCACCATATTGCACGCACTAATGTCAACAACAAGATCCAACGCATTTTCCGTTCTTAAAATTACAATCGTAAGGGCTACTTTAAACTTTGCGCCGTATATTCCATCCACCGCCGATCGATCGACATACCGAGGTATCGGTCGTGCATCGTGTAGATGTCAAAATTTGAGACACTCTGAAAAAGCATAAAACAAAATACAAAATAAGAAAGAGAAAATTTACAATTTATAAATATAATGTTTAATGAAATTCCGTTTTACAAGTGCTAAAATGAAATTTGGAATTTAACAAAAAAGAATTTACATGATGCGTAAAAATTTAGTATAAAAATGTATCGAGAAAGAAATGTAACTTAAAAAGACATGAAATTTGAATTGAAAAGCTGAAATTTAATTAAGAGACATACGGAGAGACGTGCCTTTTAAATTAATGAAGATGTAACTCTGCCCTCTTCATTGAATCGGAACTTCTTCCTTTTCTTAATTATAGTCCTGTCACAGCTCCATTTAAAGAGCTGTCAAATCCGAGCTTGACTTAACAAGTAGTTTAATTAACTTGTTTGTGGATTATACGAGATTAATTGGCTTCTTTCTCCAGTGCGGATTCGACCTTGGATTCAACTTAATCAAGATTCAACGACCGGACAACCAGATCTTTCGACGCGATAACTTAATTTCACTCTGTCCTTCGCGATATAAATTACACTCGACATATATAATTTGTTTTTTTATACTATCAACCTATATAATCATACTAATATATTAAATAATAAACATTCGTTTTAATCGCTTCGAAATAGATTTTGTTGCTTTCTTTCCAGAAACGGTACAGTTTGCGGATTACTTGCGTGAACGCCAGCGTGCATGTGTCTATGCACGGACGGACGCGTGCACACACACGCACGCAGATGGTCGAAATAATAAAATTAGTTACAATTCAACGTGACACGTGACAAGGCGCACGTTTCGACGCGTTCAAAACGAGTGCGGGAGCGCAACTTCGCCTCGAGCGCAGTGAATCACAAAGACGGACGCTGCATAATCGGCCACGTTCCTCGGTAAAAACATCGCATGTTGTCTCCTTCAAATGCACACCATTGACAATCGCGGAAGACGATCGCGCGTGCTATGATAATCTCACGGGCGAATCATCCCTCGAATGATAATTAATCAGACTGACTTGCAAGCAAGACTTCCTCGTCGAAGGTTTCCGTACGACTAAACGCTTACCCACGATCCACGATCGCGCCCGTCTGGTTATCCCCTCCTTCTTTGTTTGTTTCTTTACAGGGTCTTCTGGTTTCTCCCGCCCGCCAGGATTTCCGTCCCGCTTGCGTACACGTCTGTCCGTATAGCGATCGAATCGATCTATTCGATCACTTCTCGTTTCATATGCAACACAGATTTAATATTTTACATATATATGTATCTAATAGCAAATATGTATAAAATTATATATATATATATATATATATATATATAATTTATGGCAAGAGTTACACTTAAGAAAATCTGTATAATTGAACGAATACACATGTCAAAAATAATAAAGAAATTTGTTCTCAAAGATAAATTATATCGGTCGTGAGATATCTTGATTTAGCGTAAAAATCAGGTGCAAAATGTCTGACAAGACAGTTGAAATTTAGGAAAAAATTTCTCTCTCGTTTTGGCAGCTGCTACATCTATGAGATCCGTCTACGGGGCAAGGAGGCAAGGAAGAGGAACAGTTTCATGTTCTCATTATCATATTCCGATGTTTGGCAGCAGTTAGGCTGGTTTTATGGGCTGTATTTTCTTGGTATAATTGGGCCCGCAGCGCGCTCGAATCCCCCTCCGATTTTCGTTTCCCATCTTGTTCCGTCATCGCGCTTCCTCCTCGGTTGTCTGGCGCGCTTCGGTATTTATTGCAGGGTGGCCATATCCCCCTTTTCTTTCTCTGAGTAGTAGTTGAGAAATTTATTAGACAATGTAAACAATAACACGTGCGGATTCTTTTCCTCCTAAAAATTCAAACGTGCGTTCTCGTGGCAGAATCTTGTTTTTCTAATAGCGTTAAAAAAGGAGATCCACGTCCGTATCATCGAATATACCCGCATCTTGAATCGGATTGTAAGAAAATTTGCCGTTATGTCGTTTTATCTTCAACTCTTGTATCTTCTTAATGCGATAGAATTCTTCTCGCTCGTATTCGTCGAGTTCGGTGACGATATACGCAAGAGTCCGTTCTAATCGCGGTATAATAATGTAGTGCAGAGCATTTACGCGACGATTAGTCGCCTTGATTACCCTGTCGAGCATCTGGAAATTGTGCTGCAACGACGCCAATTCGATCAGCAGATCGATAGCCTTTCCATAATTCTTCTTTAATTTAGCAACCTGCTGGCGTATTAAATACTATGCTAGTATATTAATCTTCGGTTATAGAGTTAACGATAAAATTAAAAATTGATTACATCGTCTTATCGTAAAGCGTTTGTGTCTTACCATATGACGTATATACGATAATTACTTGTTGGCCACCTCTGGCTAATCCGGTGAATTCGAAAGGATCGTCACCGCTGCGGTAGGGCTCGTAGATCTTCAATCGAACTCCGCCCATGATCTCCTGTCTGCATTGAATCCTGGTTCTCGCTTTATCAACCGTCTCCAGGACCAACCCGTTTACGCCACCTGTCACATAATTCACTTCGGCTAAGGAAAAAGCCGCGATCTTCATGACTTCGCCGAGTTGCGATTTATTTTCGAATAATCGCGACAGAATCTCGCGAAATCGGATTAAGAGACCGTCGACCTTTTTCGCGAGCAAATCGCGACTTCTACGTGCGCAAACCAAGCGACACTTCACATTCGTATACGAACTGGACGTCGGAAATACCGCCAGTCTGTCTACAATTTCCATGATCGTTTACCGCGAGATTACAGATATGTGAAGATAGACTCTGGCTGCAAATATTTGTCCTAAGAAAGAGATAGAAAACTGCGGGTCGTTTTCATTTGTTTCCTTTACATTGGTAAAGAATAGAAAGATATTCCTTCGTCTCTTTACCGTATTAAATGTAACTAGATAAATAAGAATACAGAATCTGGTATAAGCATCGGTGGTTCAGTGGTAGAATGCTCGCCTGCCACGCGGGCGGCCCGGGTTCGATTCCCGGCCGATGCAGAATATTTTTTTTTTCTTCGTTTTTACGTTTCATAAAATAGTTTTTAAAAAATTACAAGAAAATTATATTCTCAAATGAATTAGAGAAGATCGTCTGCATGAAAAAAAAAAAAAAAAAAAAAAAAGATTGCATCGGCCGGGAATCGAACCCGGGCCGCCCGCGTGGCAGGCGAGCATTCTACCACTGAACCACCGATGCTTACGCTTATATCTGTCTTTTTTAATAATCTCATTGTTCGAAATCATTTGATAACTTTAAAATCTTATTATTATTCATTTTCAGTATATCAACTTCTTTATTTATAATTTCTTATTTGTTTCACAAATTTTTATTTTTTTTTAACATTCGTTATTTATAATTTTTTTCTACTTTTAAGATATTTTTGTTTTATGACAATTAAAAAGTAAGCTGTAACAATAATTATAAATAAGGAATTATTAAACAGAAATTATCAATATTTATTTATGAACAATTAATTTTGCGATTAAAGTTAATGATTCAGATCCCAATACTGTTCGCCGTAATTTCCATTTTTGTCACCCCATTTTATCTAAAATATAACAAAAACCATATAGTTATAAACTATAAATAAATTATATTTCAACAAAAAATATATATATATATATAAATAATACTATATAATCTATATTATAAAATATAAAATATGTGAAGCAGTGAAATGTGAAATACAAAATATATAATATTAAATGTATTACATAAATAGAGACTATTATTGATTCATATTAAATAAGAAATATTTTTATACATTTCTAATATATATCTTAAAACAATCTTAACTTAAAAGAAATTACCTTGCCACTATGATGATTATTATCAAAGTCCCTTTGTTCAAATCTCTGTTCCCATTCACTAGGATTCTCACAGACATGACCAAACTCAATTTTAAGAGGTGCAAGATGTTCAGAAAATATATCTCTGCATTTTATATAGGTTTAATATTATCAAAACGTTACAAATAATTATCATCTTGCATAAATATATTACTCACTGAAAATATTGTCCTATTGAAACATCTGCTATTTCCTGCTTTGAAGGCTCTTCTTTATTTACAACTTGTGAATCTGATATCATAATCAAAATAAAATAATATATGTGTCATTGTAAGATACAATACGATTAAATCTCGATTCACATTTGACATATTACTTGCCTGCTAAAGTCATTTCTGTAAGTTTTTCCAATAAATTGGCCGTGACAGTATTTATGACAAGCAGTATTATTACTGTTTGTGTCAGAAATAAATTGAAAGTATATTTCGTATACATTATTATATTTAATAATCCAATTTGAAATTTGCAATATAAAACAAGTTCTGTTGTATGCTGAATGAAAGCTGAATATTTACTGAATGGGTAAAATTGTAGCTCTATATCTCGCGAGCTTTTTTTGGCTGATATTTCATGCTCTATTTCATAGTGAAAGTGGACTAGTACAATACATCATTAATGTAAAATTTGCTATCATATAAATCTCTAACTCTCTCCTAATAATAATATAAACTACAAATATCAACATAACGATTCTATTATAAATATTTATTATAATCTCTAGTTAAGAATAGTAATTTTTTATATTCCTATATATATTACAATCAATGAATTAAATATATATAAATTAATTAGCATTTAGTTTCTATACATGGCTTTACTTATTTATCGTACGACAAGAGATTGCTATTTTTTGCACACTTTATCAAAGATTGAATTAACTTGACAAATCCAGTATCCTTCGATTTTTCCAAACCACGCAGAACACGGTTTTTCATCACAGCGACGAATTCCCGATTGCTAAGTTGTCCATCCACTATAAAAAACAAAATTCGCAATATCTGAATAATTTTACCACTCAAGATGTATTTTTTATATCTATATATTATATCACAGATAATGCAGTCACGTTTTTAACAGTCTATGAATTAGAAATAGCACCCTATCAGTAAAAATCAACTTACTGTTTTCGTCGAAAATCGTATATACTACTTGAATAATATGGTCACTCAGATCCACGTGCGCTACAGTTTTTGCTACATGTTTTAATGTCGCTGCAATATTATACATAAATATTTATGAATAAATGTCAACAAGTTTCTTCGGAAGGGAATATTTGTGTAATTATTCTAAATTATTTCATATCGTACCTTGATCGATAGACGCGCCGGCTATATGATAGAATGTCAAAGCTGTATCTACGTCATTAATGTTGTTCAAAAAGTGAAAGAATTTTAGATATTCCTCTTTGTTAATGCCTTTCGGATCTTCTTTGAAACTGTAAACAATTGATATTTAAGTATATAATAATGTAAAATATAAGAATGAAAATGAAGAAATATTTCCATATATTTACGTCTTTTTCACTCTTTTCAACATTTTCGCCTTCTTTTTTGCTGAATATCCGGCATAAGCCAATAGTAATTCCGTAAAATCTACCTCAGTAATATTGCCATTCTCATCCGGATTTCGTCGTTCGAACTAAGCAGAAAAATATATATAATCATATATCAAATAATCAAATATAAATGAGAATATTAAATTGATGACTTGATTCTTACCTCAAGACTCAGAATCTCCCGCTGCAGTTGTTGCTGAAAGTCCAGGAATTTCTCGATGGTTAGCTTCTGATTCATTTGTGGCCCAAAGAAATATGTAGTTAGCGCGGAATTCACTCCCTGAGTGAAATAAAAAAAATTTTAATTATTTTCAATAGAGTTTTTAAACACATAATTTAAACATAATTCAAGAGCTAATAACGTATTTAATATTTATCATTTTTTGAAAATTTCATTCAAATATTAATAAGTTCTTTATGACCTTAAATGTATTTCCTGTAGTTGCGTGATCACGGTGTCGAGTGCCTATACTAGTTTGTTGCCGTATTAATGTAGCCACTTTTCCAAACTCATCGGAATCGACATCACCGTCTCCATTGAAGTCGAACATTCTAAAGGCAATTTCAAAGTGACGTCTAGAGGCTGCAAAATCAAATTTTACCATTAAAATCTAATATTTATGTATATTATAGAAAGTTTAATTAATATGTATATTTAAACAAATTTCTTTATGTTCTCGTAAACAGAATTAAAATTTAATGTGGAATAGTGGACATAGAACTTACTTGATAATACAGTCAACAAAAAGATGTAATCGGAGAAAGTAATGAGGCCTGCACTGCCAAGCTTGTAGAAAATGCTGTCTTCGTCCAATTCCAATTCTAATTTCGTATGAATATTCTAAAAGAAAAAAAAATATTCTCACATAGGAATATCCTAAATGTTTCTTCTTTACTGAATCTTGTTAATACCTTTGGATCGTAACGTTTGTACTGATCTAGTCCAAGGCCTGAAAGTCAATGATGTTATAATTATTAATAGCTTCCTTTTTTATATTTCTTATATAAATTAATATAAATATAATATATAATTTTGGAAAATTATAATCTGCAAATTATAATTACAGTTTTTTTATAATTTTATCTAGAATATAATTATTCTTTTTAAAATGTTAATTGAATTTGCACATGCAAAAAAAGTAGGGGATCGCAACGCAACGTCTTGTAATCAATTGGAAGTACTGAATGCCAAGCGAAGCATAATCGTATAGGATTACCATCGGGCTGTTTTACGCCGGGCGTCATTGATCTTAAAAAGTCATCCGGCGTCATAAACACTTCGTGCATGTCGTTGCTCGTGACCTGGAGGGTCGCGAAGTAACGGAACACTTTGTCCGGTGTGGAGTAATGCCTTATACGATTTTCGTATTCTATTATCTGCGCATACACACAGTTAGTTGATAATCGTGGGTTTCAAAAGTATGTAAAATTATTGCAGAGATTTAGTAGTGCATAATACATTTTAGTAATGTTATCCACGTTCAATTTCGATAATCAGCAATTTTCTTACTTGATTATTACATAAGAATTTTCATGCGAGTCATATCATATAGGATAACAAAGCTTCCGGTTAGCAGAGCGAGACAAGTATAAGTAGTGCTTAGTAAGACTTAGTATAAATTATTGTAGATAAGAGAACAATTAAACTCCAAGATTATATACTGCAATAACGCTAATATGACAAAAATTTTGAAAAGCCCTACCATTTGGCTGTTGCATGTTTGGTGTGATAGCCCGCAGAAAATCATCGGGTGTCATATAGATTTCCATACCTTCTAAGCTAGTCATTTTCACAGTTGCAAAATAACGAAAAATTTTATCTGGCGTTGAATACGCCCTTATCCTGTTCTCGTATTCTATTATCTGCAAAAACACTTCAGCCTGCATCGTTCTGCTATACAGATACATGCCAATGTAAATAAAGCATAAAATTGTTAAGTTTGCAGTACTATTACTATGTTTAACAATATATACAAAAATTATTGCTGCATATTGTATATCTCTTATTTTATTGCATAATTGTACAACTTTTATATCTATATATTTCATTAAGAAAAATAATACAAATCTATATCTTTTGTTCTTTTAATAATAAAAATACAACTTGTGCGATATAAATAATGTAAACACAAATATCTTATATAATGCATGTGGGAATTTATTCAATATTCTTGAAATTATTTTGAACAACTTTAACATTTATATATGAAATCAATATCAATAGTGTAAGTGTTCAATAAACCTTTCTATCGCGAAATCCAATCTTCTCTTTCTTATTTTTCTTCTTCTTTTGTAAATCCTGCTCCGTTCCATGTTCTATGTTTCCATTATCCTGGGTCTCCTCCACTAATATACTGGCTGCCTCCACTTTAGGTGGTACTAGATTAAGTAGCCTGCAAGATAATACTTTATATTAATATATTATATAGCAAAATATAATTTTTGAGAATTATTCAAATTATTCTCTTATGTCTTCGTAACATTTAATATTTGTTATTTTTGATATTTAATAGTATTGACTCACCGTTGCCAATCAATACTCATGGATATAAACAACCCAATGCTGGGAATTACAATTGGTAAAGCAGCAATAAAGCTAGATTTTTTTCTGGTATGACCAAAATTTTTAAAATTACGAGTCTGCTTGTATTCATACTTGTGTCTATCTTTTCCGTAACTGTTACATCCTGGAGAATGAAGTGCATTGACTAGCAAAAGTCTACATTGTGGATACTGTCGAAATATACATGCACTTTTGCTGAATAGCATTACCACAGCCATATTCTCTCTAAAAAGAAATTAAAAATATATTAATTATATTGCACAAATAACTATTATTTAATAATTAAATTGTAAAAAACTTTATAGAATTTAATTGTGTCAAAAGCAGCTGAGCAGATGGAAAATTGTACATATAAAAACAAGGTATTTATATATATATATTTCAAACCACTTACTTAACACTATTATTATATACAATAAAAAAAATGTAAGAGAATTAAATATATATAAAGTGAACAAATTCGTTAAGTTAAAAACTGCAACTTTAATAAAATCGAATAACAATCAAAAAACCGTCATTGACCGTCATCGTAATTGGATACATCGCAAAAAGATCACATAAATACAACAAAGCCGATATCGCATGAAATCGACAGATTTTCTTTATCCTGATTGGTCAATTCAATGCTTTCAGCATTTACAGCGTCAAGACGAACACCACTCTTTGGCTGCGGTCGGGAAGACGCTAGAAATGCTTCGAGGCGTTGCATTAACCAATCAGAACAAAGAAATCTTTATTCTTTGTGTCCTGATTGGTCAATGAAACGCTTCGAAGCATTTCTAGCGTCTTCTCGACCGCAGCCTTTATCAGATGGTGTGTGACAGGAATTTTAATAAATTCCCCAATAGCGACAAATGGAAATATCATTTGTTTTGTACTACTTTTTGGACATGATTAGTCATGATTAGATCAGATTGGATGCATATTGATACAGGTTTCGAAATGAATAAAAATGATTATTACATTGAGTCTAGCTTGATCCCAAGTAAAACTCGGGCACGTAGGCATCTAGGAGAGCAATAATTTTTCTATTTTATTAGATTATTGAGGATAAGAGATGGCATGTAATCCATTTACCGGGACGATTAATCAAATTCATTTTCAGAACGAGAGATACGCGATGTTCCTTGTAAAACTGACGCCAATCATTGCACATCGCAAAACATGCGAGAGCAAGAAGCGATATTGTATCTGAAAGAAAAGAGGATTCCTGATATCATCGAATTTCTGATGAGCGATCTTCTGGTGCGCCGACCCTATGATCCTTTCGAATATCTAATCCAACTCCTAGACAAATGCATCCTGTCTCGTAACGGTCTCGTCGATCCTCCTTCCTCTTTCTTTATGGTAAAAAAAAAATATATATATATATTTGTACGCATTTTGCTCTCTCCTGTACTACATAAAACAAATTCTTTAAGGATATCATGAGGCGGACTCTAAAGAGTCATAAAAATAAATTGATCTAGGCATGGTATCAGATTTAATGATGAACAAAAGATGGACGAGTGGACAAGGAAATTTTGAGCAAAGTTAAGAAAACGACATTTTTGTGATCCGATTGATAGGACAATTGGTTTTTTTTCGCACGATTTCATTAATAGCGATGTAAGAGATTACATGGAATATATACAATATTTGTGTAAATTAATCTTATAGCGATCGAATACAAAGGAATAAGAGATCATATGCGCGATTAATCCGTGTAAAGACTCCGAGTATCGCTAAATAGTTTTAATGTAGCTAAATCTAAGTTTATCTAAGCCTATCTCGAACGGGGAAAGCTCGTCAGCTTGGAGCCTGTACTAGCATTTTTGCCATGTGATCACATCGGAGTGAGAGAGCGAGTGAAAGAGAGGACGCAACGATATTTTTCTTCTATGCATGTGCCGCTGAAATAAATCTGGGGATCGAGGGAAAATCTTCCAGGACATAAAATAGAGGAAGCCTAAATAAAAGAAACTGTATGTGTGCATTCATCGGAATGTTTCTGCGACGTGATAATTAGACTCAGTTCGTGCCAGAAGAAAATGCGTAGTGCGCTCGCGGAGAACTCCGCGAGATTCTCGGTGGGCGGTCCATAACAAGGACGATCGTGAGATTATGTTTACGGTCTTCGTACGCATATTCGGGCTCGTGACTATCGTACGCGGTACAATATCATACAGTATCACTTATCTTTCCCGCGGACGTTTCGTATTTTTTGCAAGAAAGTCGAAATTATTTTTCCAAGTGTCGTAGCTCGCACGATTGTTCGCCATTCATCGAGTAACCATCTGGAAGGATAGTGTCGAAATATTTCATGAACGTCTTTACTCGATGAATTCTGATTCAGTTGAGACATTTCCAGGAAAACTCTTAAATGATGATAACACGTTCTTAATTAAGATATTGTAGAAACGAGCAAAAGAATTGTTCTTAGAGTACTTAATTCGAGAAAAGGCCTTTTATCGCGATTCGACTTTCGCGGAGGCGTCTTCGTGACATCAAACATGTGACGTGCTTATACCGATTGTTATATAGTGTGTATATATTGAAAATGTTACGTGCGATAATTGTTGCTCTTAGCCTGATTTTTGTCAGCGTATCCGCCTACGAACATACCGTTGCGGACCAATGCGACTGGTCTGGAAGGTTAGTGCCTTTCTATTATCAAGATTCTCTTTCTACATTTTAACTTTCACAATTCCAGTACATACAACTAATGTAATTTCTGATAGAATAAAAATATATTTTTGTAAATTTTTTCATTCGTCATTCTTTATATTCTATAAAAAGGATTTCAGTATACTTCAACTTCTTCATATATTAATGTTATGCATAATATATATTGCTTAATATTGTTATTGTAATCTCGATATATTTGTAAGAATATGTCACTGAAATATGTACACCTTTTTTTGTATAGCGGAGGAGGAGAAAGCGGTGGTGTTCGACCAGTATATCTACGCTGTGCTCGAGGAACCGTACTATGGCGTTATCCTCATGGTGCTTTGAGAGTGGTCTTCTCTTTCCCGGCTTCATCCACGAGAAACATTGCTGTCAATCTCAGCAGTTTGGGTTTTCGTACATGCGTTAAGATTTCTGGACCTGCACGAGTGTTTCTAGAAGCTGGCCGCAAGTTGAGGCAGATCTATTCTCCATCTGATGGCAAACATGAGTATTCGCATCGATGCTTTCGCTCACGGGAGCACATGGCCGCGCTTTACATGGAAGCAGAGGATGATTATTCTTTTAAAAGCACCAAGGTCAAGCTACAGTACGACTTGGAATCAAATTCACCGAAAGGGGGTGCGCTGCATATGCCAGATGAAGAAGAAGAATGCAGACCATGTTCCATGGAAGAGCTTGCCAATGCTTATTGTCAGAGTGACTTGGTTGCTACAGGCACTGTCACTGCCGTTGAACAGCTTCATCTAGACGCTGCCGAATTGGTGCTCAGGATTACCAAGATTCTACGCCAAGTTCAGGAAGCCGAGGTAATGAGCTATATAAGATGAAACATAAAGTCGATTTTAGATTCTTTTAAATCTCTATAACAGACAAACTAAATTATAAAATATAATGTATATTGACAGAATAATGAGAACATCGACATACCAGCGTCTTATAAGAGAAGCATACGCGTGAGAATACCAGTGGTGTGTGACGCGCGACACGGCCCTGGCGAATTTGTGATAATGGCCAAGCGACGTCTCGGTGATCTCATTTTGGTGTGCGCACCTAGGCTGGAGACATGGAAACAGATTGTACGGGAGATGGATACCGCGCCCTGCGTCCTCAACAGCTAGCCAATACGATTTAAAATTTTCTTCAGAAAGCTGTGAAGACCTATAAACTGTAAACTAAATAGCAGGTACAAGTATCTATTATGTTGCAAAACTGAAAATCTATACAAAATCATTATGGTAATGCCACATCGAAAAACTGCCAATTTAGCCATATACGAGAGTATTATATACATAAAGAACATTATTCTTGGTGTACGTAGCATGCAACTGTCAGACTGTTGATCTCCAAACTGTGATATTATTTGTTGCATTAAGAAAAACGTGGAAAAACGTGCACGAGAAAATAGAAAGCACATTTGTTCTAATATTTGTTCCAGAGAGCAAAAGAATTATTATATACAGAATAGCTCAGAAATTGCATACTTTTCCTTAAAACAAAAATTTCGTTTAAACCTTTGTTAAAACCCTCTTATATTCATGATTCTTTCATCTTTAATGATATAATATTTAATCTTTGCATATTAGTTTTCATTGAAATAAAATTTACTCTTGTGAGATCATGTACAAAAATTTTATCTATTTATTTAATTATATTTCCTTAAAGTTGATTCTTTTTTTAATCTTTTAGATTTCTTGTAATTTAATTATCAATATCTTGGATTTAATATGAGAATAAAATTTTATATCTGTTAAGAGAATGTGCGCAATGTGTGTGTGATTAAGATTCTCTCTCTCTCTCTCTCTCTCTCTCTCTCTCTCTATATATATATATATATATATATATATATATATATATATATATATATATAAATTTTATATAGACGAATATGTTGACTCGCTGCAGAATTAAATATTATTAATTTGTTTGTATTGATTAGATTTATAACAATTGTACAGATTTAATAAACAAATTTTATAAATTTTTATACTGATTGGAATAACATCAGTTTTTATATAGTAAAAGATATGTGCTATAAATAAAGAAAATATATTTGGAAAAATAAAGAGAAGCTGTATTCCTCTCTATATGTACTTTTTAATTTTTTTAACTATATTATGTATTGTATATAATAGAGACAATGGTTCACGAGTTAGAATCATTTTGATAGGAAATGAGAGAGAAAAAAAGAAAAATTATCTACCTTAAGTATTACAACTTATATAATAATAGAAGAAATTAATTTCTTTTTAGAAAAAATACTTATTTTTGAGAAAGAAACTTTCTAAGGAACTGGTGATAATTGTACAATATAATTTATTTTTGCAAAAACTGTTACAATATAACTCTGTGATCTAACTCTGGACTCACAATGTGAGCTCAACAATGGTGCAAGTCTTAACAAAAAATATCATTTAAAAAATTTTTACAAAATATATTTGCTTCATTGCATTAATTGTATATTTAAACATATGAAATGTTCTTTCTAATATAATTTATGTCTTATATGTTTGATAAAAAAGTTTCCTTATTTTTAAGAAATTTGTGTGTGTGTGTGTGTGTGTGACTTTTATCATAAAATAAAATCACATTGTGATTCCAGGATTTGTTCTATATATAATCTCCCTGAGCAGACGCGCAAATACACAAACGTTCACACACATATATTTATACAGTATCAAACAAAATAACACAGCTCATAGATCAAACTGGCTAGTAGATACAAACCATGTATTCAGTGAATACATTTATATATATAGATTTTGCTTTCTTTTAATGCATCGTTGAATTAATAGTATAGTTTACTTAGTCGATCAAGACGGAGGAGAATACTTTTCTGCTACATTTGTCGTAAAGCTATCGAAGTTTAGTTTTGTTTTCTCTTGCAGAAAAATAAAATTTACATATTTGTTGTAATCCGATTATTTTACGCGTATCTATGTCAATAGTCGTATATAGAAAGTTAATATTTTTTGGGCGTCGCGCTTAAAATAAACGCGGTCGATTTTGATAAGCGATATTAACATCATGTACTTTCTTTTTCTACACATCTTGTCGATCAACTATGTTTGCTTGATTATATTACGAGCCTAAATATCACGGCCCAAAAAGTTCTACTGCCACGCGAGTGTTTATATTTCGTTTCATATATTGACAATTTTGCTCATTTTATTCATTCACAATAACCGATTATTTAATTTCACTGTAATTAATTCAATTATTTCACAATATTTTAATAATAATTTTAAAATATTCTGTATCAGCTGCCTGTGTTAAATGACTAATTGTATGATCACATAGACATTGATAATAGTATTTTTGTTTATCTAGGATACGGCGCGGCGTTAGTTTCATGATATTTATAGTTATACATATAATTAAACGATCTGCAGCGAGTATCGCACTTAACTAAATATTAATTAAATTGCCTTGCTTTCCCGTACGTCTCTTGCTCGCTACATTTTTTTTACATATTTTAATAAAAATAATGCTCCCTCATAATATGATTTTTTTCTCTCCCGTCTTTTTTTCATTAATTTTTTTCATTTTATAAATATAAAGATAACATTACTAAAATGATATATCACAATTATTCTTCTCATTTTCTTGTAAATACTGTATATACTTAATAAAATATTCTTTGCAAGAAAAATAATGTAATATTAAAAAATCTTGTAAAAATAGAGCTAAAGAGCTACATCATTGTCATCTGACAATCTCCTAATTTTTTCATAGATTTATACTTACGAATTTTGATGAATTATCGTATTGATGAGAAAAAATCCATTTCTCAATTACACGAGCGATGTGTGTATGTGTGTGTAATATTGTTTATAAACCATACACAAAAAAAGTAATGTAAAAGCAGAAAACTGTTTTGGCTGACATAAAATGTGTCTACGCCACAACAAACGGATAATTTGGGCAGAGTGACAAAACTAGATCATCCATATTTGGTAGAACTACTAATTTTTCGAATTCCCTGAGCAGCTTATTCTCAATCCATTTGGTCACATATACAATGTTGACGGTCCTTTCCCCAAGGGCTGGCTGTACGGTAAGAGTGATTTTGGGCACAGGTTTGAAACCGTACCAGAGTCGATCAGAGGGTGGTGGAGGGATGTTTACTAAGAGACAACCCTCAATGCCGGATATGCTAACCGTGAAGCGGATCTCTGTATTGGAAACACCCTCCATTGCTCTTCGTATGTAAGATAACTCAGTAGCCTAAAAATTATTCAATTAATTAACATGAGCTAATGAGCTTTATCATTTTTATATAATTATTAATAATAAAATAAATTAACTAATTAAACATAAATATAATTAAAAATCATTTGCTTACATGTCGGAAATACTTGTTGGCTGCTAGCTTATCGACCATGTTAAGAAATTTCTTGCCAGAAGATTGAATTGGTCTGTAATATGCGAAAATCTAATTAATCTTATCGCAAATTATTACATAGTCTATTAATCACGGGTTTCTTTACGAAAAATTTTTAAGGTGTTTAATGGAGGTTAGTTGATAAGAGCATATATTGTGACATTTGATCGCAAAAAATTAAGTTTGTATATTTTATTATATTCATATATTCTTAATATAAGAATGCATTTTATAAAGATACATTAAAGATTACTGTCATATAACTAAATAGACACGAAAAAAGCGAGTTATAAATTAAAACACTCAATTTAATTTATTAATTCACTTACGTGGCGTCTTTGGATGTGGCACATGATGCGACATTTCCGATATCTTCGTCTTCCGTGGATGTCTCTGGACTATCTTCTACATCGCTGTCGAATATCGGTGATCTAGTAGGAATAGATTTTTCGTCGATCTCACCGGAAACACTACTCGCACGCGTTAGTTTCATTAGATTCAGCTTTGTCTCTACAATCATTGTCACACAACCCTTATAGATAATATTCATATCAAACCAAAGCCCACGTTCATCGAGTACCGGTTTAGTAATTTTATGAATCTTTGGAGCATTCTGTCCGATCATTATTTCTGTTATGAGAAGGCTCTCCATGAAATATGGAAGTTTTATATTAGACAGTTTACGCTGTATTTTGTCTTGAATAAGATTAATTGTCTCTGGACAACTGTGCATGTCGAACAGTAGTCGTTCCAGGAGACAGTTTACCCAGAGAACATCATCTTCCTTTGGAGAACCCTCAGGATCCACCTAGAAGATAATCGCTCTATCACACTCTATCAGCACAAAGATTTTGAAGTTAATTTGATTTTCGCATCGCTTACATTCAGGTACTTGCTCATATAGCTGTTATAAGAGATTTCGGGATTCTCGAGCAATTTCGTTTCTGCCACATCCAGCACAGAGATTGCATTTATGCAGGATGCGCAATCGTTTATGGAACAAGTTGAATGCCGTTTTTTCGAAAAAGATGCTGCTGATACCAATCTTCGAAACCTAAAAGGTCATTTTAAATTAAAATTTTATGATGAAGAAGAAATTTTAAGTTCCAAACCATATTTTGAGAATTGAGAAATTTGATTAGAATCTTTCTTAATTATTTCGATTGATTTAAAAAATATTTTATTGCAAAGAAATATTACCAATCTTCCTTCTCTCGGTCGGCACGCGCGAATACATAAAGTCTACATTTGGTGATTTCTTCGTTGTCGCGACAGTCCTCGTAAATACTTCTTAAGGACTTGGATTGCGAAAGATCGTCATCATCTTCATCTTCATCGATTTTTAACTCATCTTCTTCATTATCTTTAAGGAATTCAAATCTAGAATCTTCGTCTTCACTTTTTGTGTCCTCGCCCAAGGTATTTTCCTCGACTTCTTCATTAACTCCTTCCGCATAAGCAGTTTTCTTCTCATCCTCGAAGGACTCCTTTCCAATATTTGTGTCATTTGTAACCTCTATTAACGCTCCTGGATCCATTGTAATACAAATTGGATATTTTTTGCTCCATCTCCTGTATATTAGAAATACTTTTATTCTATGTATAACAAATTTATTATAAAATATCAAATAATTATATATATATGATGTGATTACCTTCTCCGAATGAGTCCTTCTGGTAACAATTCTATCTTTGCACCAATAAGATTATACACACGTTTCCTAATAAATTTAAATTTTCGTATAGGTTCATCCCACACTGCTCTCTTTGGTACTTTCATTCTAGTCTCCATAACACGCAGCACTCCACCTTCCAGACTGAAGAAAACTGACTTTGTGCGTGCCACATGATAGTTATGGGGATCATAAATATATGGCAACTCGTTCAACCATCCTTCATATCTCTCTTGGACTGCATGCTCCTCCACCGCTGGTATCTCCAATACAGGAACCACCACATGTGCAGGCTCTTCATTTAAAGGTATTGCTAAAATTTCCTTGATCCTTAATATTAATTTGTATATTATTACTGTAGCAAATACTCCTACAAAAAAACCAACCAAGTGTGGAGGCAATGGAATCACAAAGCAGAAAGCAAATATAAGGATAAACAATGCAGCTAACTGCTTTGTCAATTGCTGAAATACATGATCCTTCATACGAGAGAGCAATGTACTAAATTTTATTTCTTCTTTCATCTGAATGCATCCATCTGGTTGGCTGAAGAGATTACGATGACACGTAATATCGTTTCTTTTATCCTTGGTGCGAAAACAATCTTGGGATTCAAAAAGAGGCTGTTCAGGAGTAGATTCGGAAAATTCAGCGGCTTCTACACCACTCTCTACACTTTCATCCTGAGAGTTTTTGGTTTTTAAACCAGTTTTTACTTGCGAAAAGCCGACGAATCTCGCAGCAGTACTTTTATTGCGAGCAACGGATAAAGTTGATTCCTTCTCTTGCTTTTCATTGACATTCTCATCAATTGGTGTGATATCTCCTGGATCTTCTGAATCACTAATACTGGAATTATCTTTGTTAAATCTTTTCTTCTTTTTATCGCTTTTTATCTCAGAAAGTTTCTCTTCAAATGTTTTTGTAATATTTCGTTTGATCTCGGACAACACCTTCCATGGATCTGAAGATGGAGGAGTGCCCTCAGACACATTATCATCGGTCGAACGTCTCTCCGATCCATTTTCCAATCCTTGGCCATCTTCACTACCTTTGGAGGGGCTTGATGGAAGTCTTGTTTTATCAGACTCCGAAGTGCCACGTTTTTCCTCATCGGAGGAACTTGGATATAGCTCCTCTAATTCGTCGTCATTAGCTCGGTAATGAATCACTGGTACAGATGTGGCAATTGGCTTGCCTTTAAAAAAACAATGCAAAGATCAGTCAAATATATAATAAAAGATTTAGAAAATTACATTATACACTCAAGCTTAATATTTGTTACAAATATTAAGCTTGAATTGTTAACATATCCAATCAACATTTTTCCAACCTACCTTTCATCATCCCCAATGTAATTTTTCCTGGACTATGTTTGCTACTCATCGCTACACGATTAAAGCTAATAGCTATCGTATCAGGAGTTTATCAATGACGACATTGAATTAACTATAAGTGTGTTCTGTAATCTAAAGAAATTATAGGATCTCGAATATGTTAATTTGACAACAACGACAATGTCTCACGTCCGAATGGCGATACCGTATTAAATAATGAAAATTACATTACGATCAAGCACCGTCATTCTGACGATATAATAATTAATAATAATAATTAATAACGATGATGCATAGTTCGACACTTGACATATCTGATCTGACATTGCCCGACATCTCCCTCTCCCAATATTTTGGGATTTCTCGGTACATGTTTCCGCTTCGCGCTTTAACTTCAAAACCAATACGCAACGAAACAAGGTCAAAGGTAACATCGCTGCATACGACAAACTTACCGGATTGGCCGGTATATATGTATATTGGATAGTGAATATATGTGGATTCTCCATAAAAGTTTTACGTTAAATAGAACCAATTGCTATTTCGTTCGATAACCTAATCGAATCGAAAAAAAGAGAAAGAGGTCACGCCGTTTCTAACCGGCATAATCCAAGAGGACAATTATTCAGCATAATTTTTTGTCCATCAAATTCAAGTATCTTTGTTGTGAGATTCGTCGCTGCAAGTGAGTATTGCAAAATGTAACATTTTTGTATTTTACGAATTTTCGTTAAGATTAGGAAATGCTTTCTACGCTTGCAACTTTTCTAATCTATTTAAGATTACATGTTCTTACTTTTTATATACAAATTTCAAAATTTATAAATTTGGCCTGATGCGAATTGATTTCAGAGCAGTATACTTATTCATGAACAGTATAGGCGAGACGTGCAATGAACTGAAGCAACAGTATGACTCTTGTTTCCATACGTGGTTTTCTGAAAAATTCTTGAAAGGTGAAACGAGTGACAGCACATGCTCGCATTTATTCAAAATGTATCAGCAGTGTGTCAAGGTAATTAGAATCAAATTGTATCTTGCTTGTATCTTTAGGAAATCTGCAAACGTGTAACGTATGAAACTGAGAGAGGGAGAGAAAGCAAGAGTGCAACATGGAACATTGCAGTGAGTTAAAACAGAAATACGATGCCTGTTTTAATAGTTGGTTCTCTGAAAAGTTTTTAAAAGGCGATACCAATGATTCAGTATGTGCCTCCTTGCTTAAAGTCTATAAAGATTGTGTAGCGGTAAGTTTTAGTTGAGTCTCCCTTCTCGCAGATCAAATTCTTGTGTAAACTGAATGTTTGATAAAAACTTATTAAAATTGTAAATACAGTACAAAAACGACAACATATGTGTAACAATTTTATGCATTCTCATGTTTTAGAAGGCCATGAAAGAGCAGCACATTGAATTTAAAGAGATAGAGACAAATTATCTAGAAACCGAAAGGGAAAAGAAACCACATAGTTGACAAGAAAATGTGCACATGTACTTGGTTCCTACGTATCTTCTTTAAAAGTTGTTAACAATAGGAGTGCAAATATTTTTAATGTCATCTCTAATTTTTTTTTTATGAAACAATAACTAGACCATATATATATATATATATATATATATATATATATATATCCGAATATATAATTAATATTGTATAGTCATCTATAGTATTATATGTATTGTTACTGAATAATCAATAGAGTTTTAAACTGAATATTTTATAGATTTCATTCGTAGGATTAAATATTAAAATATATATTTCACAAGAAATTATATAATGCATATGTGTGCTATGAAATAAATTTAATTATTTGTTTAATTTGTGCAAACATTTTATTTAATTCTTAGCTTTTAAGTTGTGTAGAAAGAAAATTGTGTAAAGGAATAATTTTAATCATAAAAAGAAATTATTTTTATATATTAAGTAATTACTGAAAGAAGATAAGACGGAAATAACAACCCTAGTTCTTGTACAGAAAAAAAAATTTCCTTTACATAATTTTTTCATTAATGAGAAAAAGTATATTTGTTTGAGAGAATAGAAATTTGAAAAATTAGTAAAAATAATTCGTTTGTTTCGATATTCAGATCTTATTAATATTTTACTTTATAATTAAAATATTAATGAATACTACACATATGTAATATTAATCTCGTTAAACACTTATCTTCTTGTAAGTGTAAAGTCATTTACTTTCATCAAAGAATTCCTAATAATGCAAATTTTGAAATGAACATTGATATATGTAAACAGATGAAAGAAAATATTGATTTGAATACTTTAGCATTTATTAATCACTATTTTTAGATTCCGCGTCGGATGAAGGCGGAGTGCTCTCAATAGGTTCTTCCGCGTCGCTTTCTTCATTGTCTGACTGATTTTGTTTCTTCTTCTTTACTGCCCTTTTTTCAGTATCTTCCGTGGATCGCTTCTCACTTTTTTTCTCTTTCTTTCCTTCTCGGCTTTCATTATCAGAACTCTTCTTTCCGGACTTTTTGCTTTCGTCGCTACTACTATCATCATCGCTGATATATTCTTTGCTTTTAAAAGACGAGCCAGTCATCATTTTGCTAGGGGACTCTTTCTTCATTTCCTTCTTCTTCTTTTCCGTCTTTTCCGTTTTTTCCGTTTTTTCCGTCTTTTCTTTAGGTTTACCGCCTCCGCTTGCTTCGTATTCCTTCATTGATGCCGCGTATTCTTTTTTAGCCTTGGCTGCCTTTGCCTCCCATTCTGATTTATCTTTGAGTTCTCGCCACATTTCACCTCCCTTTTTCGCGATTTCTGTTACATTTATTCCCGGATTCTCCGCCTTAATACTTTCGCGTGTATTGTTAAGCCATAACATAAACGCCGTTGGAGGTCTCTTCGGTTTATTTGCGTCCTTATCTTTTTTCGATTTCCTCTGCTTGCGCGGCTTTTCTGATATTGTTTTTGCCGATTTAGATTTCTTTTCTTTCTTCTCCTTTTTATGACTAGTCTCAGACGCATCCGAGTCTTCGTCGCTGTCGGAACTATTGGGATTACTGTCATATTCTTCGGCAACATCACTTACGTCTTGATTTGGATTGAAATCTTCATCAGTCGAGCCTTCCTCGGAATCTTGGTTTTCCTCGCCGTCCCGCTCCTGCGCCTCCGCTTTGACTCGCGCCAAGTAAGCATCCGGTTCATCCTCTTGATCGCTGTCCCCAAAGTCCTCGTCGTACTTAGGTTTGTCACTCTTGCCGCGATTCTTAACGCGAAGTTTCTTCGACGTAATGAAATCGAACAATTTACCATATTCTTCTTTTTCAATGCTGCTAAAAGTGTGAACTACACCACTCGTAAGTTCGATCTCGAAATCGAAAGATCTGGTTGAACCGCCACCGCGCGCAAAATTTACCGAAGCTATTTCCTCAAAACGAATATGTATTGGCGGTTTATGCACGTAGATGAAACCTCGTTCGAGCGGATATAAATATCCTGCCGCGGCTTTGAAAGAGCAGCTAATCGCAGGTGTCTTAGTATGACCCAAGAAATGTCCAGGTCCAGTTATCTTCCGGTTAATAATTACTTTCATCACCTAGCCGAAACAAATAACATAATGTTAAAATAAAGATGTAAATATTAGAAAAAAAAAACGTGATTTTAAATTCTTGCTTTACTAACCCTGCCAAGTACTTCGTATGTCGGTCCTGTTAATTCCTTCGTTAGTTTGTCTTCGTACTTTTCTTTTAGCTCTTTTTCAGTGAATGGAAGCTCGATAGAGGTCTCCTCTTCTTGATTGAACAGGAGAACCAGATAGTGATATCGCGTTTGACCCTGTTTTATGGGAGGATCCAGACTCACGACAAAGAACGTTTGCCGACTATCTTTATGTGGTAATAGAAAAAGTCTCAAGACAGTTGACATGGGAATTTTATAATCAAAAGTTTTGCCGTGCAGTTGAAAGAAAGACTGGAAGATTTTGATGTCGTAACGACCACGTGGTGTTAGACAGTGGATCTCTCTAAATATAGCAATCGCATCGCCACTCACACTAATCACAGATGCTTTATCCATCACCTATTAGAAGTGATAAATAAATTATTTTTCTTTTTATTGAATTTAAAGTATGCGAGTATATTCGTTCATTATTTAAATAAAACCTCTCTTACCTGTTGATGGAATGCTTCGACAGGGTCTTGGTCGACACTATCACTAACAGGAATATGAAACCTCATCTCCATTAGACTGACCGGAGCGTCATCATTCTGATGGAACTCTAAGGTCACTTCATTCTTTCCCGTATTACATTGTGATACATCATACAGAGGTATTTCGAAAGCAGTGTGATGACCTACATCAAAGCTCAGGATAGATCCCGTAAATTTTGCGGTACCCCAATTCCAACCTTTTAAACTCAATTCTTTTTCCAACATATCTTTTTTATAATTGACAGAAAAGAATTTGGCAATCTTTTCCTGGTCAGCTTCTTTGAAGCCTTTGAAACGATGCAGAGTACCATTTTTTAAAAAAATACGCAAGCCCCAGGTTCCAATAAATTTTTGATAATTTACCATCTCCATATCAGAAGCAGAAATCTGTTCTACTTTACCAGTCTTCTGATTCTTGAAGATCAGGTGTTGGTCAGTCAACTTTAATCTACCTGGTGTCTGGTAATGATAGAAAACGATTCCATCGATTATACGATTATTTAATCATTAAAATAATTTTCATTATTTGTATATTTGAAAGAAAAATCTATTTTTAATTATATAATGTAATAATTACTATAAAGTAACGATTCGCATATTTTCAACAAACTTAAAAGACCAGAATTGTAATCAATCATGTTAAATATTAGCGAATTTCATGTAATAAAATAAAAACTTCTCGCTTCTTAATCATATCAAGCAAATTAGGATTCTAATGTTTATTTAATAATATAAAAATCAATTATATGCAATCAATTTTGCTTCAAAACAATTAAGAGTTCTCACCATAGCACCCTTAACCTCGGCAAAAATGTCCGGATATTCCAGAAAATCCATCTTTTTCTTTCTTACTTTTCTTTTCAAAAGAAAAATTATCTAAGTTTTTGTTCAATAATATAATTATATACAGTATTTCAGGTTATATATAAATCAATCTCCGAACGTTAAGCGTAGAAATATAATGCAAGTGTTGTGAGATTGAATGAGTCTCACATCTCGTATTCTATTCAATTCTACTATAGGTCTGTTTTTTGCAGCTAAACTGGCTGCACTGGTTCCGAGTTTATCTTTTTCTTTTCCTATTGGAAGGAGAAGGATGGGCTCTGAACTAGTGCAGCCAGTTCAGCTGTAAAGAACAGACCTTATTTATATATATATATGACTTTGTACACAGCACGTCACGTGACAAGAACGACGCTATGACCAATCAACTTACACCTTTTCCATAAGAGTGTAAGATTGATTGGCTAATGCGTCGCATCTTTTACGCATAAAGGAAGATGGATTCAGGCGGGATTTTCATTTACCACGTGGCTGACCAACCAACTCGTGTTGCTTATGTTAGATACAATTTGGGATTCATGTAAATTTTTTGTTATCATTTACACTAACAATAAAGTATATTAAATGCTATATCACTATGTATTTATAATATTAGTATATTACAAATATAGTTAACGAATTTTATTATTTACTAAATTTTTACTTTGGTTATTTTTATACAATTTTATACATTTTTAAATCTTGTAATTAAGAAAATATCAGCTTATAAAAAAATTTGTATTCTTTTCTATGCTGTAAATCGCAAGTAGTTTACTATAAATATTGAATATATTTAACATTTTTTCTATTACATATCGAGGAATTATAGTATTACCATGTTGTTAACAGTAAAACAAAATACAAAATAATAAGGAAATGCATTTTTTTCAAAACAGATAATAATGCTTTTTATTATATTTTTTGTATTGCATCAAAATACTTTAGTATTGCAAATAATAAAATTGCAAAATTTTTAACATTTGTATCTTGATATAACCTTTAGAGTCTATAGTGTGTATATGTCTCAGTCTTTTTTTATATAATTATTTTCTTATCATTAACAAATGATAGTAAATTAAGTTACATATCAATGAGTGAATGTAACCAATCATTATTTATGTTTTCAGTTATATGATTTTCTGTATTTAAAATATCTTCTATTATATTGTCTATACTTAAATTAACATCTGAGATATTCAATGAAGAAATAATTGTTGTATTTACATTATTTATCTCATTTGCAACAACTATTGGTTTATCAGTCTCCAATAATAACTCTGTATGTTTTGTTTCTGCTCCACTCATTTTATCACCCAATTCGCTATTTTTATTCCACTTGCTTTCTATATTACACTGTGTATCTAAATCAACCTCTTTGCATAAAGTATTCTCAACCAATGTATTTTCAGCAATTTTCGTCATGGTTGCATCTATTGGGGGATGTTTATATTTGTGTATTTTTTTATCACCATTAAATTTGTCACTTTTTAATAAAAATGTAATATCGAGCTGAGTTTTTTGAATATTAGTGATTTTAGGCAATGTTTTACAAACACTCATATTTGCATTTTCTTCTTTTGTACTATCCCTTTTTTGTTCAATAATATTATTATTTTCTAGCTCGCTTAGTTCTAATGTTGGCAGAAAGCCTATAGGCTCTTTAGTTGAAATAACTTTATTTTTAACTAATGTTTCATTAAGTTTGTTTTCTGATGAAAGATTGATTAAATATTCAGTGCTCACACTGTCAGTTGATTCTTTGGAAAGCTCTCCACTAGGAGTTACAGGTGGAGTATAAAGTAACAATTCCATTGTCGTAGATATACTTTCTTCAGGGATACCAATCGGAGGAGATAGTTCTTCATTCCAATCGCAAGTAAAAGCATTTCTTTGGAGAAACGTTGTTTCTTCATAACCAATTGGCCAGGGGCACTGAAATACATACGAGATTGTGAGAAAAAGTGTAAAGAGAGTACATGACAATAAAACAAAAATAATGTATACATTTTCCGTCTCACAAGACCATATTGCTTCCTCGAAGTTGATTTGAAAGGCCTTGACTTTTCTTTTTAAGCCATTTTTTATACATAGCGGGCAAAATCTCATCATCCTGTAATAATCGTTGAATTATTAATTAATATTTTATGATAAGATCGGTGGGGAATTGCATGTAAACGATAGAGTTATATCATGATAAATTTGATGATAATGTAAAACAAAATAAATATCTATTTTAGTTAATTAAACGCAATTAATAAAATGCCTTGATCGTTTTGTAAACTCAATTACATATTATATTACTATTCTGTAGCTTACTTATATCAAAACGTGTCTTCAAGTCATTCGATAATCTATAAATTGCCGGTACTTTCACTAGTTCCACTGCGAATGGTTACTTTGGTCACTTTCACAAGATCAAAATCAGAAAGCTATGCCTCGAGAATTATCAAAAGTGCGTTCCACTTGTCATTCGCAAGCGTCATTTGTCTTTCTTTAAATTTCGATAAACAACAATAAGATGATTCCACGTGTGTCGCGAACGATTATGAATTGCGACTGTCAAATGAAACATGAAACATGTTTCCCGAGTGGCCATTTTCCATATATCAGCGCCATCACATCTATATATATATATATAATATTAAAATATTAAAATACTGTTTTATATGAAGAGAAATCGAGTTTATTATAAAACCTAATTTTTTTTCGATTTCTTTTCATATAAAACAATATTTTAAAAAATAAAAATTATTTTTAGATAAAATAATAAACTATTAATTTTTTTATATAATACTTTAACTTTTGTTAAGTATATATTATTGTATAATGAAATGTATATAAATTCTATTGTACGCAATGTAAAGAAATTAAAAAAAGATTTTTTTACGAATAATGGAGAGTTTATATCAAGCCTCAATTTGAAGAAAGAAAATATGTTTCTTACAAAAGATAATCAAATTTTTTTTTTTAATTCTCTCCTGCATCAAGAATGTGTGGGGTATTCCTATCGAGAGATTGTAGTTGAAAAATGTCAATGCGCATATGTAGAAGTAAATAAAAAAAAGAATATTTAATCGAGAGAGATTTAAGATTTGTTGCATTTTAAGTATAGCTAATTCGACGCTCGCGCATTTTACATCAAACAGAGACTCATATATGTGTGTCTTAAGATTTCTGTCAATGTATATATAATGAAAGTGACTTTCTTTATACTTTCTCACTCCCAGAAATTTACGCTTCGTACAAAAGATCAGTTTTCTACAGTCCGTCGTACGCTTCACATGTATCGTGTCTCACGCTAATTCATTAATTGCCATACGGGAAGAGAGATCAGTAATTACAATCCATTAACTATTTAAGCAAAAAGATAAATAAATAAGAGAATAAACGAAGAGCGTCGTCGAAAAAGATGGGAATTTTTGCACGGTCGATTCTGGAAATTTCGGATTCTCCGAAAGAGGTGAGATAATAAAAAGTAAAATTATTGCAATGAAAAAGGTATAATGCGTCGATGGATCTCGATGATATTAAGTAAAGAGGACTAAAAATTAATGCGAATAAAAATTAAAATGTATTCGATCATAGGCGCAGGCAACAGCGACTAACGTATCGTCGCAGATGCATCATGTCTCTAGAGCGGAACGGGGGCAAGCAATCGGCTCTGTTCGAGGATTTCGTGGATGTACAATTTGGATGACGGGGCTTTCCGGTGCCGGGAAGACTTCCGTTTCTTTCCAGCTTGAAGAATATCTTGTTTCTCAAGTACGTTTCGCAGGCGATCGCTTTCCCATACATAAAACACAGCTGATGATTTATTAAAAACTTTTGAAATAGATATTAATCATTTCTCTCTAAAAGTTTTCATATTTTAATCATATAAATTTATCTTATAATTTAATTTAATTGTTCCATTTTGCAATATATTAAAATTCAATGATTATTCCTCGAACAAAAGGGAATTCCTGCGTACAGTTTGGATGGAGACAATATGCGCACCGGTCTGAATCGTAATCTCGGCTTCAGCAAAGAAGATCGCGAGGAGAATGTGCGTCGCGTCGCCGAAGTCGCGAGGCTCTTCGCAGACGCCGGCATCATCACCCTCTGCAGCTTCGTATCGCCGTTCGCGGCGGATCGGAAAATGGCACGCGAGATTCACAGAAACGCCGATCTGCCCTTCTTCGAGATATTCGTCAACGCATCCCTCCAGGTATGCGAATCCCGTGACGTCAAGGGACTTTATAAGAAGGCACGCCAGGGTATCATTAAGGGTTTCACCGGTATCGATCAGAATTACGATGTACCCGTCACGCCTGATCTCGTCGTCAACACGGAGAACGCGACTGTTCGACAATCCACCAATCTCGTCATCGATTTTCTCCAACGTAAATACATTATACCAAAGTTGGGCGAATCCAAGCAACCTTTCCGTGAACTATTCGTGAAAGAGGATAGAGTAGAAGATGTCCGGAAGGAAATGAGAACACTTCCAGTCTTGGAGATCGGAGAAATAGATATGCAATGGGTACAAGTTCTCGCTGAAGGATGGGCGGCGCCTCTGAAAGGATTTATGAGAGAGAATGAATATCTTCAAGTATGTTTAAATCTATCCTATCCTATATATAATAGCTCTATGTCTTACAAAATTAACAGGCATTATGAAAAATGAATACATGAATCAAATTTGTTTTTTTTCTCGTACAGACGCAGCATTTTAATTGTCTGTATGAAAACGGGGTTCAAATCAATCAATCGATCCCCATTGTTCTTGCCATAAGCACTGCTGATAAGGAACGCTATATCAATGCGAGTGCGCTCGTTCTCAGATATCAAAATAAGGATCTTGCAATCTTACGCAATCCGGAATTTTATCACCACCGCAAGGAAGAACGTTGTTGTCGGCAATTTGGCACCAACGATGCTAGGCATCCATACATCAGAATAATTCGGGAATCTGGCGATTGGTTAGTCGGTGGTGACTTGGAAGTAATCGAAAGAATTCGGTGGAACGATGGTCTAGATCATTACAGACTAACGCCTAACGAGATCAAGAACAGATGTCAGGAGATTGGCGCTGATGCGGTTTTTGCTTTCCAACTGCGAAATCCGATACATAACGGACATGCGTTGCTGATGCAGGTTGGTGGATGCTGTTGACTTTTTCTATATAAAATAACAAAGTTCTCTCCGTGCAAACGGAAATATTTGCTTGTCACATTTGCATAAATAATCTTATTGCATCTCAGGACACCAAAAGATATCTCGTCGAAGAGCGTGGCTTCAAGAAACCAGTTCTTCTCCTACATCCTTTAGGTGGATGGACTAAAGATGACGATGTTCCTTTGCCGATCAGAATACAACAGCATCAGGCTGTTCTCGAGGAAGGTATCTTGCACAAGGATACTATTCTCGCTATTTTCCCGAGTCCGATGTGTTATGCCGGTCCTACAGAGGTCAGTATACAGTATTTTTAATTTTCTTATTAAACAATATTTCTGTTACGTCCAATATCTTAAATATGTAAGACTTGTTAACGTATTAAAAAAAAATGCTAAATTATTTATCTGATTTGCATTTTTTAGGTGCAATGGCATGCCAAAGCTCGTATGAACGCAGGAGCAAATTTCTACATCGTTGGCAGGGATCCCGCCGGCGTACAGCATCCTGATAAATCCGTCACACCGGATGGCAATCTTTACGACGCTACTCATGGGGCGCGCGTTCTTTCAACGGCGCCAGGCTTATGGAATCTTGAAATTATCCCTTTTAGGATAGTCGCTTACGACATCAAAGCGAAAAAGATGTCTTTCTTCGAAACTGAACGACAGCAAGATTTTATTTTTATTTCCGGCACCAAAATACGTGGTATATATATATATATATATATATATATATGAATATATATATCTCTCTCTCGTTTGAATGATCTATTAACTTAAATAATTTTTATATTATTTTCATTCACATGGTTTTCATACATGTACATATAACTCCACAAGGTTTACAAAAATATTTATTGTTTCTTTTTTACGTTAGCTTTGGCCAAAAATGGTGAAGACCCTCCCGAAGGCTTCATGGCACCAAAAGCATGGAAAATTGTCGCGAAATATTATCAAACTGCATATACATGCAGGTGAGAAGTGAATTATCAGAATAAATAATTGACATTTTTGTAACTGGTATAATATAACTGATACCTTTTTTAAATATTGTATACATATAACATTGAGAATTTTATTTGAAGTAATAAAAATATAATAAAATAAAATTAATAAAGTATCAGATATATTGATAAATTATTATGGAATTGAAAAGTGCGATAATATATATATAACGATAATATATAAACAAGTCTCGTATTTTGTTGCTAATCTATTATCTCTGGGGATATCTTTATTTATTGCATCGAATGACACGGAAGGACATTTTGTAGCTTAAATATATTCGACAATCAATCGTGAAAGTTGTCGATAGAAAGTATTCTGCCATTTAATCGGGTATATCTGTAATACAATATCCTATCATTCTTAACTTGATTTTTGTATATTCTCATGCAAACAGTAAGCTAGTTTTTCGCTCGAGTAAACTAGCAAGTAAAAATGTTATGTCTGTGCTTACCTTCTTCTTCGGAATCAGATATTCGGGTAGCCTGGAGCGAACTTTGCTTCGTTAATGTTCGGGCTAGGCCACGTGGTCTTGGCGGCGGCGATTGCTTGTTCCAAAGCGCCTCCAATTGATCAAAATGTTGAGATTGCGCTAAAGCGGCTTGTTCAGGACCTAGACCAGATTGAGAACCGGCTAAGCCTGCCTTGCTGATCTCTTCCATGGATGCGCTCACGCTAAAGCGACGTTTCTCGATATTCGAAACTCTGATATCTAAAAATAAATGCAAAATTGTTACATAAATTAAATTCGTAGTATATCCAAATATTTTTTGAAAAATTTGATTACATGATCTTTTTGAACAATATACTAAAATTATATAAAAATGATTGATAACCTGACGTAAGATGGCCATACTTTCGTTGCCAGGTATAAGTATCTAAGGAAACCTCTTTCTTCAGTAATCTCCTGGTAGGTCGTTTTGGTCCTGGCGGTCTCAAATCCCGCGGCGCCACATACAGCGGCAGCTTGACATATTGCGCAGGAGTGTTGTGCAGACATAGAATAGGCATGCATTTGTGTTCCAATAAATGCACTGCCATCCTAGAACAATCAGTGGACATCTCGACCCCTAATACCGGTACGTGTAGCATGATTGAACTGAGCGGAGTGCCTTTCTTAGTATCCCAGACGATGAGGCTTTTGTCTTCGCTTCCGGAAGCAGCTAGAGTGCCGTCGGCGGAGAGACGTATGCAGGTCACGTAACCCAGGTGGCCTGTGAGAGTATGCAAATCAGCTCCGGTATTGATGTCCCAGACGATTAAATTGGCATCTCTGGAGCCGGATACTACTATGGACTTGTCGAGCACCGCGACTGCAACGCAAGTCACGTGGTCGGTATGGCCCACCAATACCTGAGAAAGTTTACCGCCGACCAGTTGCCACACTTTTAGGCTCATGTCGCGGGAGCCAGTGATTAAATATTGAGAATCGGGCGTTGCCACCAAACATGTGATATCTTGCGAATGCGACACCTGATGCTTTTCTTCGGGACCGACGCCCAGACTGAGTATACGCACCTGATTATCGCCAGATCCGCATACCGCGTATCTGAAGTAACAAATTGATTGAGTTGAGAAGCGTCAGTACGAAATAGCAATCAAAGTTCAAAGAATAATATAGAAATGTAAAGAACAAATCTAGATAGAAAAACAAGATAAGAAATATTTCAGCATAAAGAAAATCATACAAATCTGCTTTTGTCTTACCTCATATCGGATGCGACAGCAAAACATCGTCCAGGTCCGCAAACTGACTGGATCAATGTACCACTATCTGCTGCCCACACCCTGATAACGCCAGCTCGATCTGAACTGACCACTCTTCTTCCATCCAGCATAGCGGTGACAGCGGTCACTGGCGCCTGATGCCTAAACGTAGCTACGACAAGCCCTAGTGTCAAACCCCACACGCGCACTGTCTTATCTTCAGATCCTAAAGAATTTATGCATATTTTATTTAATACAATTACATTAACAGCAAAATTTAGATCATAAAAAAGATATCATCGTTTTAAAAAAACACGTACCAGATGCGACGAAAAGTCCTGACGCGGAAAATGCGATGCAAGTGACACTGGCGATATGACCTTCCAATGTGGACAACAACTCATGAGTGTTTAGCTGCCATAGATTAACTAAAGAATCTACACCGCCGGTGACTGCCATTACACCATCTCTAGAAATATCCAAGCAGGATATCGGCGCGGTATGAGGTTGTAGAGAATCCTGTTTTCCGGGTTTCTGAGGTTTCGGTGGTGGTTCTTCACCGCGGAAGCTCCAATAAGTCACGCGGCCTCCACCGCCAGTTATCAGAAAATCATCTTTCTCAGTTACCTGCGAGAAACAAAAATAGAAATGTTACAGAGATTGAACAAAATAGAAAAATATATCGAAATTGACATAAATGAGAAAAAAATGATGTACCATGATTTCTTATTTATTCACCTTAACTGAAGTGATGCTTGCCGATGGATTAGCGGGTAAGGTTCTAGTCAACTTTCCACTATGCATATCAAACACGGATACTCTGCCTTCGGTACCGCCAGCAATAGCTCTTCTACAATCCTTCGCCAAACAGAGACTTTTAACTGGTCCTTGATGTCCTCTAAGCCTGTGAATCTCCGTGCCTGTTGCCAAAGACCTTAGATAGAGCTTTTGATCTTCACAAGCGGCTAGAAGAAAAACTGAATCTGCGGACACGTCTAACATGACCACCGAAGAAGGAAGAATAATGCTATTGAGAAGACTGAAACTTTCTAAAGACCAAAGGCACACAGTTCCGTCGACTGATCCTGAAACCAAGACTTCCCCCGCTGAATCGACGCGAATAGTAGTGACAGGACCACGATGATGATCAACTTTCATTAGAACCTCGCCGGTGAGCAGGCTAGTGGCGATAATTCTGGAATCTTCACCACCACTCACAATAACAGAATTGTTGAGAGCTGGTGTTAAAGTAAGGACTGGTGCAATGTGCTCGCAAATTCGTCGTTTCATGATAAGATCCTTCATATCCCACACAATAATAGAAGTGTCCTCGGAACCAGTTAGCAGATATTGTGATTGATGAGTGACGGCTAAACACGAGATTGGGCTAGAATGTCCTAGAAGAAAAGAAATATATTAATTAATATTTTTATAAAAAATTATGATGTGGAGGCAGGAGGGGACATTCTTGAAACTCGGATTAAAATAAAAAACAATATTGCAAATAATTCATCAATTTATATTAAATGATATTTTTGTCTTTACCTTTGAACGTATGAACGAGCTGATTCGACATCACATGCCATAATTGAGCATCTCCATGCGGAGGCACAACAACAACGTGTTGACCGGATGGTGCCGCCTCGATCAACTTGACTCCTTGAGGACACGTAATTGCTCGGATTTGCAATGGCAGAGGTGGCTGTAGCCATCCGTTCAGAGGCACGAGCAAGGGAGCGGTGTAACCATCGCACCAAGCCATAGCCGCCATAACCATTCTACTAACCTTAATGAAGAGGTAGAATAAGCTCTTTCTTATTTGTGGATTGATAGCATCTATTATTGTTAGAAGATAGATGATAAAAAAGACTCACGAGATCACCACCGTCTTCAGCGACCGGTCTTAACCAGCAGATGAGTTGAGCAGCGAGCTGAAGCGGATCCCTGGTAAGGACATCACTGGATTTCCGCACGGCATAATATACGAGTTCCAAGTCGCGTTCGAGGAGATATCGTCTGGCGTGTTCAAGGACACATCGGAGATAGCTTACAGAGATCATTTGAACAGCCGCAAGAAGAAAATCGAACGCGCAGACGGCGAGTTTTTTCAGCTTGTCCACATCGGAAGCGCGCAGAAGGTGCAGCCACGCTTCTTCAACATGTCGAAGCGTATATGTGACATCCTGCGTTTGCGGCGCGCTTTGAAACGGGGTTTCTTTGGCGACGGGCGAAGAGGCTGGATTCTTCGACGATTTATCGGAGCCATCGTCGGCGTCCTCGGAGAAGAAGAGACCAGCCAGTTCCGCGTGATAGCCGCGAGAGACATCTTGATTTGAAAGATATTTCCTGAGAGCGACTTCGCGAAATTGACCGCGCCAGGAAAACATCAATCGTCCGCTCATTACTCGTACCTAGAACAATATTTTATAAAATAAAAATGTATGAGAGACAATATGGAAATGTAACTGGTGGAAAGAAATTAAAGACGGTTATCTGTGTCAATCTATGCCGACTAATCTACCATACTCGCTACAAGATCGATCATAACTTACTTTGAGCCACGGCGCGAATGTTCTTCTAACCAAGCACCAAGTCGCGAAGTTGAATTGGTTCTCCTCCAGAAGCAAAGGTTCTTCTCCTCCAGTAGGCATGATCAATTCGAGTATTTCTGTCTCGGACAGACCGTACTCAGTGCAAGCGAGAATCGAGGCAATCCGATTAGCAGCGTCGAGTCCAACAAGCTCCTCCAAGTGCTCCAGAGCGGCGTCAATGCATGGCGTTGCGTATATACGCCCGGATAGATCGACGAGAATGTCAGTGCTGCGCAGACGATCCTTCTGAAGCGGCGTGAGACGCATTCCCTCGGGCGGAAGCGCGGAAGTTGCGACGAAATGGACACCCGCGGGAAGAGCGAGCGGTAACCAGGACAAAGCGGCGACAATATCGCACTCAAGCGGATGGAAGCGATGAAGATCGTCGAGGAGAATAATTAATTGATCCGGAAGGGGATGCTCCTCTATGCGGCGCATGATGAGGGTGAACCAATTGTTGAGGTAAAGTGGATCAAACGAGGCGTCGCGCGGTAGATTACCGTCGTTGTCACCGGAAAGAAAACCAACGTGTTGGCAAAGAATGCGAAGAAGCTCCAGGCTATAGGCGGATCGAGGTGTTGCAGTGCACAATCGGACGATGCGAAGCGTCGACGCCGAGAGCCAGTCAGGTGAATTCTGATAGACACGCGCAAGAATAGAAGATTTGCCAGAGAATTTGGGTCCGTAGATTAAAATAGGCCCGTGCTTATGCTCCTTGCCTAGAGATGTACATATGAGTATATATATATAGCATGGTTTTTATATCCTTTTCCTTATTATCCTGCAATTATATATTGTCATTTTGCAAATGTTAAGTTAACTATACCTGCAAGAATAAGCTTTTTCACTTGCTCTACAGCTTCGTTACTCTCGTCGGCCAAAGGTAATTCTCGAAGGAGAGCAAAATGCGCCATACTTTCGGCGTAAACTTCCTGAACCATCTTCTTGCGACTTTTGATTTCCGGATCAGCTTCTACGGATGCGTTCACTAGCTGCTGCAGCCTATCCAGTATTAGTTCTCGAAGCTTTCCAAGGTACTCATCGTGAACGTCATAGTCGGTATTGATATTGCCATTATGATATTCCACGTGTAAATGCAGCACGTTATCGTGGGGCAGGATAGCTTGGACGCGATTTTTGAGCTTCTCGGCAGCTGATGTATATTTCGGCGCGTTATTGCCCGTCCATTCGCGTATCACAGCCATTATTCCCAAACCCTGCTGGTCTAAACCTGATAGCAATGCTCCCACGATTATACCATCGGTGAATTATTCCTATGTGTGTGTCTTTTATAGCGCGTATATAGCCTATAGCAATATGAGAGAGCTTTGGAATTTGTTTCAAACGCTCGTATTCAAAAATATACAATTTTTACGACTAAAATTTTGATCGCTAACTATCAATTAATCGCAATACAAAATTGGAATATTCAGAGAATAAATCTCCTTTTAGCCAACGAGATGGCTAAAAATAACTCGTTTCGAGCAGCAATATAAGTTTCCTGAGTGAAAAAAAACGAATTAACGCAATGTTAAAGCGAAGCACAAAATGGTTCAATTTCTAGCTTTAGCGTATAAAAGCCTCTTGTTATGACGTACAATGCAGAATAGTCGTCGCGTGTTTGACGAAGAGTAATTTAAGCGGGGCACTTTATGCTTGACCCAAAAGATCAGCACATCTCCTATTTTTAGAAAGGAAAAAGTTCGACAGAATCCGCCATTATAGCAGATCGAAGCAATCCTGAAATATGTCATGCCACACCGTTGTGTCACCATACAAGAGTCGATCAAATATTGACAGCGGGAGCAGTGTCGGTAATCCGATCCGTGTTGCGTTATTTATATATCGATCTTGCAAAGATATGACGTGCATGCAACACATATCGGAATAGCAATCACTCTTATGGATCTCTACGCGCATCTAATCTTATATTTTACAGATTTAGTAAATATCTTAAACCGTTACTCACTTAGGCCGTATTCCAGCTGTCGCTCCATCGTACTCTTTAAGATATATCTCAACTCTTGATTGTCCGGTTGCTCCACAATTGCACATTCCGCGGCGGTCCTTAGCGCCAGCCGTAGGTTCGGTTCTTGATCCTTCTGCCATTCTTGCTGAGTGGTTTGCACGCTATTCACACGCAACTTGTAATGGTTCAAAAGTAGGTGGAAAAAGGGAAGGATGATTCTAAACATCAAGTGTTACCTATTAGCATTCAAAACATAAGAGTGTCCGTTGTGCTCGTAATAATCTTTAAGAAGAGCGCAGTGTGCGAGAAGCGTTTGGAAGGTAGTCTCATTCAATTCCGTTGGAATCCACCCTACGGTATAATTTGTTCCTGTCAACAGCTGAAAGGATAACAAATGGACAAACGAGTTATATCTCTGCATTTTGAGCAGATGTAAGAAAAGAAAATACGAAAAAAAGAGATGAGATACTCGCAAAATAAAATGAGAAAAAGAGAAATCATTTGAGAATGAGATATAATACATATTTTCGTACAGTAGCAATTGCCGGTATAACCGGAGTATTCCATTATGTTATTTGGAAAAGGATACGCACACACAATTCCCAATTCTACGCGGTAATGAAAAATAAATGTGGTGACGCTTTGTCGATCGATAGCGACACCGAATATTTCTTACCAGGAGGAAACATCCCCGGGAATGTCGATGGGACGCATTTATCTCTTCCAAGAAAAATTCCGCCAGACGTGGATTGGTATCCGGGTTATCACCGGTTCCGTATTGCATGTCCACCAGAAGCACCTGCGCAAGGCAAGCGGTCAACAAACACACGATCGTTAAAATAAATGAATTCACTTACTGACCTCGATTCCCATATCATCGTAAATTGATTGCAGTTCCGGACCGATCAGCTCCAGCAGCTGTTTGCGCTCTTCCGTAAAATCTGTAGCCGGTAGAAATGTCGAATGAATTTAATTTCACGTTATTGAGGGGCTTTCTCTACCGGGAAGGCTTTATACCGATTTTGCATAGCGTTTATGTGACAACTTTATTGCAACGTTATTGAGAGATACTGTGAATCTTATTCAATATGATGATATTTATTTAATACAGATGACAGTCTACTTTCTAAAAAAAAAAAAAAAAAAAAACCTGGCATTCTCAAAGATTTCTTTTCTACTTGAAAAAGTCAGGAAATCCTCATGAAATTTAATCGAAAATTTTTTAAAAAACAACTCGATGAGTTTCTAAAAAATTCTCTCTTTGAAGATTTTTCAACAGTCAGCAATTCGCTGATAAGTCAAGTTGTAAAAAAAACAAGTTTTTAAAATATATTATAAATATACAATATATTTTTTTATTAAAACATTGAATATATATAAACACACATACATATATACATATTTATACATTCAACATCTTAATAAAATATGCAGTACCTATTTTTCTTGTAATTTTTAGTGATAAAAAAAAAGACATCCTATAATAAATTTTATATTGGACTAACATATATTTCATACCGCGAGTAAAATTTGTCAAAATTTTTGGAACTTACCATCTCTTTCGCTGGCAATAAATATCTTGATGAGCCTCGGTGCCGGTAAATGCGCGGGGGGTGAACCGCCTTTGATAACCCCCGCGATCAATTCCACCTCAAGATTCATTGTTTGTGAGAAGCTCGCGATTCGAATTAGACAATAATCATTGCTTATGCATCTTTATATGCGGCTCCATTTCCCGTAGAGCCTGAGATATCATTATCTTCGATTCGTACTATACTACGTTATATCATTCGATCGTTAAAGCTTTGCCGACCGTTTTATCATTCGAGATTTTGATTCCTTAAAGATATACGTGTGTATATTGTGTATTCTCTACTGTATGTATTGTTTTTAAATATTTAATTTTTTATATTCTCTAAATCCACATAAATATTCGTATTTCTTCATACGGAAATTTGAATTAATTAAGATTATCCGATTCTTTTATCGTTGGACGTAGCTCCAAGTGGGATAATAGCTCGAGTACTTAGATTTATATATGTATGTAGAATTCTTATCACATCATTAGATTTTTGAATTCTTCACAACATTGAATCTTCCAATGCGAAGTGTCTATATATCTCGAACATAAATCTTTTAGATTTCTGCGTTTTCTAACAACTGATTAATTATCGTATGTGCAAGGTACTCGTGTATCGATATATATACTTATGATCGATCCGGCGATCAATAATTAAACAACATACAATATTAATCGATGCTCAATAAATTTCGCTCTATAGCTCGTTTATATATTTATATGTTTATATATATATATATATATATATATATATATATGTATGTATATTCTATATATTTATATTAATTCGATAACTAATTAATCAGCTACGATTGTCTTCGCTTGCGACTGCAATGAGCGTTACATTAATCCATTAATATACGACTAGACGACACTCTCGATTGCCCTCGCGATACCATCCTATGTAAGATCGATGACTTGCGAAAGCGATCTGATCGCCTTCCGTTATGTTAGTTTGTACTTATCCCAAGCGTGCTCATTGGTCATTGCCCAATTAGTTAACGGGCCAAGATATATGACGGGCTTTAGGAAGAATATCAACCGCCCTCATATGCGGCATCCTTTACGTTCCCATTTTCAGAGTGAAGACCTTCTGTAACACAAAAACAGAGATAGGGAGAAGAGAGATACCTCGATATGGGATTCGATTGAAATTTCCCTCGCGCGGATTACGAAGCTTTTAATATCGCTCGAAACATGTTTCTACGCCCGCGCTCCAAAGTCGAATCGATCGAGCTTTCTTTTGATAAATTCGGGGCCTGCGTGTCGTACATTACGCACAAGGATGCGAGTATTTTAAGAGGGTTTGCGCGATGTGTATCGATCTTTTCGACAACGGGATGGGACGATATCGTGTACACGTCCCGCGGATACAGGGCGTGACATTCGACAGTACGTACATCTCGATAATCTGAAATTTACATTTCGACGTACTTATCTGTCAAATGCACGTGTCGGTGTGTATCGCGTCATATCCCCGTCGGAGCTAAGGGTGAACTTTTGACCTGCTCCAGCACGTGCCTCAACTGTCGTGACCATTGTTATTTTCGCTATATTTTCAGCTCGAGATTTCAAGCTAACGAAAATCATCGGAGGGAACAAAAAATTTTTCAGATATTATTAATTTAGAATAGAATTCAGTCACGCGAAATAAGATCGAGAAGCGAAACAATTATTGAGTCGACTGGATAGAAAATGAAATCGTGAAGTTTCGTTGAATTGAATAAACACAGCATTATTTTGAAGTTAGAATATATATCAATGGAGTGTGGAGGCCAGAACGATCATCACATTAGCAGAGCAAATCAAAATACACACATATAGATATAGACTTATATTTTATATTTAAAATAAAAAGAAATCTTGCACGACGTCGTCTTTTAGAAAGCAAACATACTTACGAATTTATAAGAATCTCGACGACATTTAAGTACACATTCTCTCGTTATATGATTTTCCTCGCCGATCTCAGGATACGTGTTGCATCGAGAAAGTGAGCAACGCGCGCGAACATGTACAAATATTTGCTATCCAGCGCACACACTCGGCTAGGACGGACATGGCAAAAAAAAAAAAAAAAAAAAAAAAAAAAACGAAGGAGACTCTTTACATCGCCAAGTGTCGAGTAGAATTATCACGTCGTTGCGATGCAGTTAGATCGATCGTGCGAATTAGCGAAATTCATATTACGAGACAGGATGCAGGGACTTACAAAAAATTTCAATGCTCTTATAAAGTAGGATGTGCTAATAGATTGGAAAAGGCCACGCGTGGATTATGATCGCGTTATCGTACAAAAAAAAAAAAAAAAAAAAAAAAACCCCGAAGGGAATTCACCCGCGAAAGATGATAAGAAGATAAAAATAGAGAAATCTATCATCTCTCGTAGAGAGAATTGTTACTAAACATAGTTCCACCCGGAGCTGACCAATTAACCTTCCACCAATGTACGAACCCTATCTAGAGATCATGTATTTGTTTACAAAGTTTATATGTGATACGTCCATGAACCATGATACAGTATAATATATTTTTTTTTAGCGAATGCCATCTAGTTTTATGATTAATTTTTTAGAAGGTGTTTCTAATTTTTTAACTCATCATACATACTTCAGTCGATGATAAATTATTTAATGCAAAAAATACATATATAAAGAACACAGGAATAATTTTAATCTCTCCATAATTCGTGTCTTTTATTATTTTATATAAATCAGTTCACGCGCATATGCGTATAACGTGATAATATTATAACATCGCCTCCATGTTTCGCCAAATTAATTCGGCGTTTGTCGCGTGATCGTATATAACGAAGGAGAGGCTATTCTCTAGGTAAACTAAGGAAAAGGAAAAGAAAAAGAAAAAAAAAAATCGAGTCATCTCACGATTATCGCCGAAACGTACGTTAAATCGAGAATAAACGGCGATTGCATTCCCAAAATATAGATTTATTAAACATTAAACATAAGACGTCACAACTGTTTCTCCCACGAACTCTATTCTCTCTTCCCCGCCCCCCATCCTTCCTCCCTCCCTCGTCTCCTGTTCAATGGCGTTCTATTTGAATCTCGCCGAAATTTCCATTCTACGTTTTATCAACCCCCGTTCGACGAGCGGCTGTCGCCGCCGCTCGCGAAAGATGCGAGGATAAAAGGTGGATGGAAAAATCGCGGCTCGGCTCGGTCGAGATGCGGGACTCGAAAAAAAAAAAAAAAAAAAGAACGGAGGATGGAGAGGAGGAGGCGGAGGATCCAGTCAAAACAAGGCTTACCCAGGTCGTCGAGCAGCTATTATAACGAAGGCCTTCACCTACTCACGTGGACGACGGCACCACTACTGATAACGCAGTCAAACGGCCGACGCCTCGCGGAGCGTCGAACGTCAAGCGCCGACGCCGTCGTCGTTTCCGACGTCGGCGCCGATATCGGCGCGGGTCTACAATAGAGGGGGTAGTTGTACGATATATCGATGTTATCTATATCCCCCAATACAAATTTGCATCTATTATTGTAATAGCGAATAGCTTTTTATATCCATACGTACGTTATATTTTATACATCCAGAGACCAAAATAATAGTAATATATATACTATATATATATGTACGTGTGTGTGTATGTATGCAGGGATAAATTAAGAGATTTTATAGTGATAACAAAAATAGAGATAGCGGACTAAAAATTGAAGCATTTTTTTTTTTTTTTGTAATATACAATTGGTGATATATAAAAAATTGGGTAGTACACGGATAGGGTTCGTTAGAAGATGTACAATTATTTCCCATACAATATATGTAATGCGTGTGTGTGTGTGTTGTGTGTACATATAAATGTATTATTAAATAATAGACTAAAAATTAAATCATCATGCTATTTTTGCTTTTAGTAAATCGTAAAATATAATGACAAAAAAAACCAATGCCAGGAAATCTGTTTGGCAGTACGATACAATACGAACAGTATGATTATTTTACAATATTAATTTTTTTATTTGCTATACACTCGTCACTCTATATATTCCTTTACCATTATTTATTTCTTATAGTCTTTTATAGGCGAGTTTATGTCTGCTTCGACGATCGATTAGTACTTTACATTTGCATGAAATAATTCTCTGCATCTTCTATTCTTAATCAATTACATAATTCAATAATATCTTTTATCGACTGTTTGAAATTGTCGTCACGAGTATGCTTGTTGCAATGTTTAATTTTATAATATGGATTAACAACCTGTCATTGTCTGAAGAATGACATACAGCAACTGATAATATATTTTGAGTTGTTACTATCCTCTTATTCGTTTTATTGCCTATAGGTGATTAAATTGCAAATAGTGCATTGTTTATCACCATTAAATATTCTCATTTGGCGACACGTCATGCAAGTACACACACTTTCATTTTACTTTTATTACTTATATTAAAAATGTAAAATTGCACTCATTTAATATCATTTCTATTGCATATAATTATTAATAAATTATATTTGTATAATTACTCGTAAATAATATTTTTGACGATTTTGAAGATGTGTGTCTACATGTGTGGTATTTAAGATAAGAACACTTGCGTATTAATTCGCGACAATAACGATACTTCGATGAACGAGAAAGAAAAAACTCAAATATATAATTGAAGAAAATATTCTATTCGAATATATTTCTCATCAAACAGATTTATACTCGTCATTGTTGATGCTATTCAACAAATTACCATTATTATAGAAAAAAATTTTTTTACTTAAAGAATAAAAATTTCTCATAAAAATAAAAATGCCATATAGATGTAATATGTAACACAAAATCATAAAAAATTGGATATCATTTGCTGGATATATATAAGTTAAAGCATTGAGAAATTGCTTAACCCAAGTGGTTATACACAACTAGAATGTAAATCCGTATATTGGAGTTATTGATGATAAAGAAACATGTAATATATAATAATAATAATTATAATAACAATAATTACAATCTATCATATTGAAATGTGTCAGCATCTTTCAATAAGGCTATCACTGCTGTATAAGTAGATGGCATAAGTAGATCTTGAATCATGTGATATGTCCCAATATATCTCAAATAAGACCCAAAATCGATGAATTGTGATGAATTACACAATCTTTTTATGATTCCATGATTCATGGATTCGATAATTAACACTTCCACAAGTTAATCTTATCCAAGAATTTTCTTAGTTTGGTCACTCTTTCACTTGTGTCTTGAGATGTTGCAAGAACTCGTAATAACTAAGAGCAGATTCGAATCGATCTTCTATCAATCGCTCGATAAATAGTGTCCTAAAGTGGCTGTCGTCCCTAAAATATAATTAATTATATTACGAAATAATATATCAAGATGTAGACAGCTTAAAAGATGCATATATTGGAGATAATTGTTCCAGTAAAATAACTTGCAATTTACAATGACTTTTTGTTATCAAATAGAAACAATATATTTACCTAATAATTTGTACAGATACGTAGTACGGCTTCTCCTCTTGCAAGCTAAACACAAAATTTCGCAACCGTTCGCTTTCTATTGTATCCAACTCGGGTAGTTCGTACTGCAAGGTAAATTTAAATAATGAATTGTTGAATTTCTATTTCGATGGATCACAAATTTTTATAATTCGTAAATTACAATCTTTTTAAATGCAACTGATAAAATTTATAAAATACTCACCATTTCTTCCGGAATAGATACAAATGCCGAAACTCCGAGTACATTAGAACAAAAAATTGGATTAATATTTTTGCCAATGTAAATGAAGATTCTGTCACCAGCGTCCATAAGAAAGGCGCCTCGACTATCGAGTTTCTCCGCGGATAAATGAAGTCGCGGTGGCTGCGGGCAGACTTTGCCATCAATGTCCTTTGAATTGTGGTCGTCGAGTGCGTGAATAGGATACAAATCGGGAAAGACCACTTGTATTAACTGTGCTAATGGTAATGTCTTCAATTGAAACATAGCAAACACACGATCATCTAAACGTGTACTCGTGCCGGATCTAAACGCTATCTGTAAATTTGCAACAAAAAAATAAGAGCAAACACGCCTAAGTATAAATTATGTGCATGTTTAGATTATTAATATCTTACACTCTTCAATAGCGCGATGATATACAATGGCAACAACTTTAAACTTCCCGGAGCGACAAGTCCTCCGCCACCGGAAGATTGTGACAATCGGTACGCGGACAAGACGTCGATAGCAACATTTATCAATGCATCCCTAGCATCCGATAAAGATGATTGAAGCGATCGATCGACAGCTATAAATATTTAAATAAATGATTCTTTTAATTTTATTTTTTAATTGCAGGAATTAGAGATAAATATTTTATTTTATTGAATTTTTACGTTTTATATAAGGATTCATAATTAAAAACGATATGAAATTGTGAAAGATTTACCAACCCATCTTTGATAACAGGCCCACTATGCATTGCTGATCCGCAGAATGCAGAATATCCGATAGACTCGTTACGACTGGCAAACATAGAGTGTGTACCCTAATCCTTCGTTCACCTTTAAATATAAATATATGAAATGTGAAATGTGAGAGTAAATTTCTCTAAAGGAAAAAGAATAAATATTATTACCTTTGCTCGAAGTATAGAGAAGAGACGCTTGGAAGCACACATTCTGCACATCGGAGAGGTTCTCGTCGATAGAGATTTGCATACCGAAACCGGCGTCCGGATTAATATTTGGTAAACAGAGAAGATCGGTCGATCGAACGAAGAAGCTGCCGTGGAAGGCATGGATGCTGAGACCGCGGGTACAACGAAGTCGCATTACTGCTTCGAAACCGATCTTTCTGATCAAATAACGGCGTAGCAATCTCTCTAATGTCTCAGTATTCTGCAACTTTGATGCTCGAAACAGTGGCAGATGGTAAATGCAGCCACCGGTAAACTTTGACATACATGCTGCAGAATATAATAAAAAAATTATTAAATATTACAAATAATATAACATAAATGAATTGACAATAAACGATACATTTTAATGATTAATAGAATAGATAAATTTAACTATTGCACCATTTACTAATTTATATAATGAAAGAAATTTCCCCGATTATAAAAAATCAATATTTCTTGTACTTATTTCTTAAATATATCTGACAAGATTTAATAGAGAATCTATTATTTTTTTAAATCGTGGGACTAAATATATATTAGAAAAAATAGATTTAAAAAAACACGAAGAATTGAATTAATCACTTGCATATTCGTTTTATTGCAAAATTTATCGTTTCATTAGAAGAAAAGTATTCAATAGAAATAGTTTTACTTACATAAAGTTGCCAGATCGCTGTACTGACTATTCAATAAGAACAAATCAATCGCAATCTGTTGTCCACTGCAATCCAGAGCAAACCTTTTGTAGAAATCAGTCGCTGGATTAAGATGCGGCACATCTTTGTTCGCTCTGGTATTGGGGTCTTCTCGCGGTTGTAAGGCTCCTGGACCAACATTAGGCAGGCACGTTTGGAAAACAGTGACACGTCCTCCAGTGGCGGAAAGAAGTTTCAGGGCAGCTTGAAGACCGGCGCCGAGAGCGTTGTTAGTATCGTTAGTACCGCAAAACTTGACGGATAGCTGAGCGAGAAGATCGCGAATGAGCTCCTCGCGTTCTTTCAGATTTACAATCAGGTTCTCTGGACATGGCAGAAACACGTCGTCAATATCTAGCATAATCATCTCATGTGGCTGCGATACGTTATCGGGCAAGCTGAAGAAATGTAGAGCAGAGTCGACAGCGAGAAAACCGACTTGAGTACGGCTGTCGCCGGGGAGATGTGATAGTTCATCGGTGATAGTGTTGCAGACGATCTGCAAATAGCCACTTTCTACCGCGAGACGAGAAACATCTATGACGAAGAGATAAACAGCAGGCTGAGGTGGACGGACCTGAAAAATATGTGGTATCCGTCAGATTTAAATTCATCGAAAAAGAAAGAAAATTTCTTATATATAAATTTTATAATTATATATAATATGTAGATATTTGATCTAATTCAAAAGCTGATTACTTGTACTTTAGTTAGTATATATATATATATATACTAACTAAAGTACACGTATAAAGTATATATATATATATATATATATATATATATATATATATATGTGTGTGTGTGTGTGTGTGTGTGTGTGTGTGTGTGTGTGTAATCGGAATTAAATGGAAAAATAATCACTGACCATGTACTCGCTTGGCGCAATAAACTCTATCGTGCCAGTTCTGACCTCTGGCCGTCGCGATGGATCACCGTACGATTTTGTCACAGGATCAAATTGAAATTCCTCAGGAACTGCAACGAGTATATTACGTAAGTATATTTAGTCGTGACATAATAGTAAATAATAATGTAAATAGATCTAGCATGTTTATTACGTTCATTCAGTCTGAAACAAAGATTGCATTTCCATCTTCTCGAATCGACGAAATATATAAATGGGTTGATATATGTTCTGCAAGCTCGACAACGTACGATTGTATTGCATTGAATCACTGCCAACTGCTGCTGCGACAAATAACAAGTTCCACATTACTGAAATTTATCTATTCCACAAAAATTATTCTAAATAATTACTTAAAAATATACTTTGAACAATATATAGATTCTTATATAATTTAAATTATAAAAATTCATTTACATGCATTACTTACGTTTAGGTCTCTAAACGGATGTATTAGTACACCAAATGGCAATCTTGATTTTTGAAGAAGCGAATTTGATTCTGGGATCTTTGTCAATGTACACCTGAATATGCTGTAAATATTTAATACATTATGTAAGAATGATATTTATATCTTGAAACAATTTCTGTGACAATACAAAAGTTCTAAATTGTTCAATGTTTTAAATTATATTTATCCAAATACTTGGGTTCTCTTTTACAATAAGAATGTAATCTCTATATCTTAGAGATAAAAAAATAAAGAAAAGAAGAAAACTTACTCAGGATTACAATTTACATTATCTAGGAATTCCTGATGTAACCTGATTTTTGGTGGTTCGATTTTTTCAGATGGCAATATATTTCTGCATTGCAGAAGGTCTACCGATTCTATCCCCTAAAGAAAAAAGAATTAGTAATATATTAAAGTAACATATTTTTATAAGCTACATTCTTTCTCTTTATATATGTAATTAAAGCACTAAAATAATTAATTAAAAAAATAAATAAATACCCATAATTTGTTGTAACTAGTTTGTGTAACGTTTAGATTGCCCATCTGATTATTTAATTGATTTAATTGGTCAGGATATATATTTGGATATCTTCTATTTAATGAATCTAATGGGACGTTCGTCATCGGACCGAGTTGTTGTAAACGAGTATCGCACTAAAAATATAAATAAAAAACTATTAATATTATAAGATCATACACGTTCACATAGAAAAATATTAATTCAATAAAATTTAATTATAATATTACATAATACAATATGTTATATCTTTTCAAGTTCCTTTACCGTTTGTTGTCCCGGAAGAGGCGGCATTCCTGATGGCGGCGGTCTCGCACCATGTAACTGATTAGCTCCCAAAGGCGGTGCGGTAGTTCTTGGAAGTAGCATTGTGGTATTGGCAGTGTCCTGTTGCGCATATCTTCTTTGGCTAGGTAAATTTTGATGTATGTTCTGATTTTGAGGAATATTTCCCAATCCCGTGGAATCCATGTAACCAGTAAGTAAGTTCTGCTGTGGTTTCAGAGGCTGAGGACAATAATCCTGGGGATTCCGTGAATCTACATTGCCTTGTGAACTGGGAAGTAAGTTTCGCGTGCTAGAATTTGGTCGTGTTAATGTTGGACTCAATATATTCTGTTGACTGCTGTATTTGAGTTGAGGATTATTTAAACTTTCGGAAAAACCAGTTGTCGATTGTGGTTGGATATTCTGAGTTCTTGATGACTGTATATTGGAAATCGCTGGATCATGTTGCATGTGTCTGATTTGATTCAAATGTTGAGTGATATTCGAAGGAGGTGAACTAACATTAGATAAAGGTGGAAAAGTAGGATCACTTTGACCATGTGCCAAGGTTTTATTTATTCCAGTAAAGGATGTTTGACCTTCTGCAGTTTGATCTGTAGAGACTTGACTAGTCTTATCAATGCTATTGGATGTTCCAGAAATGCCTACAGTCCCCTGTGCAGCATTAGTAGACAGGGGATTAGCTGTCCATTGATAACTTTGGTTTACTTTAGCAAGCTTCGGTTCGATAGTATTTGTAAACGTCAAAGGCGCAGATTCTGATGACTGGTTTTTGGCTAGTGAAGGCATCTGATTCGTAGGAATCGTGTATCTATACTGAATTTCCTGATTAGATTGGGATACAAAGGCAGTCGAAGGTGTACTGACTGCAACATTTAAATGAGTACTAATGGCATATTGGCTAGAGGTCCCATAAGGATTTATAGGGTTATATAGTTGTGTTGTTCTAGGTAGCGAAGGCAATGCATTGGAACTTGGAGGTCCATTTATTGGTGGCATTGGTGGTCGAGGCAATTGAGGCCGATATTGATTATGAAGATACTGAGTTGGCGATGGATCTCTGGAAGTCTCCCTGGACGGGTCGCGTGACGATTGCGACGATGGTGTGCCTAAACATTATTCATTTATTATATATGGGGTGTTCAAAAAAGGTGGTACCAAATTTTAACAATATGTAGTTCTTGTGAAAACAAATTGAAAAATTTTAATAAACAATACTTCAAAAACCATTTATTACTACCAAATTTATTTAATAACAGAAAATGCTTTATAATTCGGAAATAAATGGTTTTTAGAGTATTGTTTATTAAGATTTTTCGATTTGTTTTCACGAGTATAACATACTGTTAAAATTTGGTATCTTTTTTGAATACCCTGTATAATTACCTCAATTTTAACAACAAATTTTCTAGACAAGACTCAAGTAATATCTTTAAAATTTCAATTAATTTTCAACTCATTATTATTTTTAAATTGTAGTAATGGATGTTTTAAAATAAAAGATATATTTGATTATAATGGACGTTTTCCAGCAAGATGACACAGTGTACTACCATGTTATACATTATTATGCGATTGGCTATCAAATACAGAATTTTAAATTTCATTTGCCGATTATGTGATAATGTGTAATACACTGTGTCATCTGTGTGCTTGCTGGAAAACGCTCAATAACTGCTCCATAGAATTTCATATAAATTTATTATCTACTTTCTCAAAATAAAATTTTGTTTATATATTTAACTGAATATTGAGACAGACTCTTTGTATTAAGGTATGAAACAAGATGCTTTTTTTTTACTAGCAATCTACTAACCATTCTTTCGAAAAAGCAGAGTTATGATATTGTCTTGGTTCTTATTATAACCTTAAATGTATAAGAATTGAAGTCGCAACTGAGAAGACAGTTTATGGATTATACTTGAAATACAAGGTTTCTTTGCCATATATACTTTTGGCAAAAACTTACCAGTCAGATTGAACTGAGGAGACTGCATACCATTTTGTTGAGATGCAGAGTTTTGGCCATTCACTATTGGTGATGGATCATTCTTCAAGGAATTATTGGGCTCTGGATATACTGGATATTGATAACCACTTGACTGTGACATTTTGTTGTTTTAACAGTCACACTGCAAATAAAATATAACATTTGATAAATTATAGAGTAATATACTCTTGAAGAAACAGAGATATGTTTTTTACATATATCAAAAAGTAATTATAAACTATTTGATTTAAGGTCTATTTTTTTATTCATATTCAAGATAAATTTAATGTATACAATAATAACATAATAAAATCTAATGCTAAGATTCTGAGTTCCTTTTGTGAATCAACAGAAATAAAATAAAAAGAATCTTAAGCACAACTATATCCCCAAACAGTAGGAATCTTACGATAAAATTCTAGGTCTACGCAGCTCTTAGAGTAAGAAGTTACAGATTAAAAACTAGACAGATTGGGGAATGAGAAGATCAGAGTTACATCGAGCTATTAATCCAGGAAGGAAAGTATGAATTATAGCAGGTTGATGTCTGAACAGTCAAAACGCATTGTCAGCATGTCAAAAGGTTAAAGTTATAGAACGCGGAGGCTGGAATATCCGCTTACCTTTGTAATGACGCGGGTCGCTCGAAATTAAGCACGGATGGACACAGACTCGCTCATCACCTCGTTTATCTCCACGTAATCCTACAGGACGATATAATTGCAGCAATTCGAGAACGGACAAACAGCATACACAACATTACGTGGCAGCTTGTACGACTGCTGCGCCACGGCATGGATAAACGATAGCACGTGACGGGTGACGGTACCAGACGACAGCAAGTCAGGTTGATGCCATACCGACCAAAGGAGAACAGATTTTTTGATCTGATTAGTCAATGAATCCCCGGAGATTGATTCTGACATTTGCGCGATTTCAAAGTAACCTCTTTATTTTTCGAATCTTTCGATTTTATATTTTACTTTTTGCAGTTTATCGTACAATTCTGCATAATAGCAATGTGGATTTAAATCAGAAAAATATAGGTAAATAATAAGAGTGCATATTTTTTCACAAATATAGGAAAATATACTTTTGTTACGTTTACATTCAATCCTTTCTTGGGAGCGACTTTAATCGGAGAATTTGATTAATTTAACTAAGGCAGCGAAATTTTTAACTATATAACTGGTCGTTCTTAATTTCATTTCCCCTCCCCTCCACCTCTACTTTCATGTCAAACAAAATTATAATAAAATAATGATGAAAATTACAAATCTACCATGCGTTGTCAAAGTGCTACAGATACATTATTAGTAAGTCAATCTTAATTGAAATAGTTTTTTAACAGGTTTTTACAAAAGTCTTGTGACAAAATAATTAATTGCGTTGGCACATCAATAGAAATACATACTCTATATATATTTTTCAATAAATAAAGTACATTTTGCAATATCTGTGGATCAAGTCGAATGATGATTTGGTCATTGGAGAAGTTTGCATAGCTCTTTGGAATGAATGGAAGATACAACAATGGCAGCACATGTGAATGCATAATGTTTGAATTGGTCATCCAGTTTTGTTTTTAGAACTTATCGAGTTCCTAGCTCATACTCAAGGCAGTGCACAGCGCAGTTTGCAATTCAGTGATACGCATCCAGATTTCTGCATTAGCATTATTTTCATTTTTGTTCAACTGCAAAGTTTTACAAGCATCAGCTAATCCACAGTTTTTAAAATGTTCTTTCAACCGATCTAAAATAAAATTATTTAGTGATTAAATATTGAATAAAAATTTTAACATAGTGTTATAGCTAATACTTTTCTAAGATAAATTGTCGTAATACCTGATTGCACGACGCTATCCAATAGAGATAGCGCGTTCAGCACAATATGCATGTCGAGATCATCGCGTGCTTTAAAAAATTCGCGCATGTTGCTCCCAAGATTTGCCTCGATCAGCAACTCCTCAGATTCCGTCGGACAGATCCTTGTCAATATCGTCAAACCTAGTATTGCTTCATTTTGCATTAATGTATGCTGTGCCAGAAGCATATTAACTAAGTGCTGCACTGCTCCGTATTTGATAATGGACAAGGCAATCTGCTTGTCCCTAAAAAATTATATATAAAGTTTGAGGATTGTATCATAAAAGCCATTGTGTGGGAACGAACCTGCTATTGTTCATTATCCAAGCGATTAACCGATTCGCTTCACCCTGAACGCCAGGGTGGTCCGCGATATTGCACCATTCAACCGCTCGCTTAATCAGGTCCTCCCTTCGTCCTAAGGAAATTGCTGCTTCTCCTACAGCAAGTAACTCAGCCATAATTATTACATTATTCTCTTATAGTAAATATTGTTGCTGTCTAGTTTTTAAGAGATTTTTATAAGTGCTCACTTTGGCCGTCTATGACTATCCTAAGCGTTCCCAGTAATTTGAAAACAACGGGAAAAGTAGGGATGTCCAACATCGGATAAAGTACATCGATCAGACCATCGGCGAGTATTAGCGATTTGTTGTCCATAGGTATGACGAGATTGCGTAATGCGCTGAGCAAGGCGTGTTGGCATCTGATATCGTCAGACGTGCTGTCGTTCTTTTGGAGGAGTTTTAGCAGCTTCCGATGAATGCCCTGTTCAACCATATGCTTACAATGTATGTCGGTTCGTGCAAAATTGCCCATAGCCAAAACAGCAGTAATCCGTAAGTCTTCGTCGATACTCTCTAGCCATTCTACCAACTTTTTGTAGACAGGGCCATTGCTATCATCATAAAGGAAGTTCATACTGTCGTCTAGATAAAAAGCAGTACATTTGTTAGAACAAATAAAATTAAATTTGAGAGTTTCCCTCAGAACTCACCTCCGGTTAAGATTAAAATGGTTAAATTACAAGCAACTTTGAAAACAAACCGCGTTTCTTCGTCGTTGCAATGTGGACCATGTTTTTCTAATAACTTCAGAAGCAAATCGCACACTCCTGTTTTGGCTAGCAACAATTTTGCTTTTTCTAAAAAATGAAAAAAAGTTACATTATTACAATTATTATTTCAATTTAATGCACTCACACATTTTTAATTTAATGTTTGTAAATTCATTTAAATCTAAATACATTAAGATATCTTTATTTTATTATTCATTTTAATCTAGATTTAATTGTTAATGAAATTATCATTGATTTACCATCTTCGGCTTGACCATGTAATAATTCCAAACACATTTCACATAACTCGGAAGAAGTGTCGCTGATCAATATGTTAACCAGAACTCTCGTTAATCTCTCATCAAGAAATATAATGTTCGCGTCGTTTAATAAGCTAAGAATGAGTAATGCATGCACTGCCACTTCGCTACCGCTGGTTCCATCTTCCTCCAAGATACTGCAAATAGTGGATACTATGTCTTCTTTGAGTGCCTGATGAAATATATTTAACAGTTTTTTATACAAATTCTTGCCTATCCATCGTGCTTTTGTAACATCATTGTTAATTATTTTATTTATAGTGTACATACACTCTTAAATAAATGTTCTTACCTCTTCATGCAATGTTTCCTGATCCACTAAAAAATTTAATAAAAAACCAGCAGCCACGTTTCGCAGAAAACTGGCACCCTCGGTGTTTTTTAACGCAATACTTTCTTTCAGCACTGTTAAAATTATTTTCAGCCCATCTTGCTCACGCACCAGTTTTTTACCATTCTCTGTAAAATAAATGTTTCTCATTGAAGCTTATTATTTAAATTTATATTTTTTATTTTTATGATTTTCGTACTATTATAGCAATATATTTAAATCAAATATTTATATCTTTCCATGACAACTGAATCTTTAATAAATAAATATATACATGAATCCTTTAATCTTGAAATTCTATACTTTTTATTTTAGATAGCTAGATAAACTCTCATGTAAATGTGATTGTTGCAAAAACCATTTTCATAACAGATATTTCCTAGAGCTCTGGAAGCCTGCGTCAATATATCTATATCCTTCTTTTTCAGCAAGTCAGTCAGTGTTTGTATCAACCCTACATTGGTACATTTTTCTCTTCCCCTTTCAATCTTTGCAATCTCTGCAATAGCTTTTGTTGCTTTTGCCACAATCTGTTTAGATTGGTGTCCAAGCAACGTCGGGAAAACTTCATCAATGACTAGTTCCGATGTCTCTAAAACCATATACTAATAACAATATAAATAATTAATAACAGTTTTATATAATATAACATTAAATTACACAACTGACAATAAATTATAAAAAAACAAAAAGTATAAAATGTTGATCACACGCATCCAACTCAATATGCATCACAGTTTTCTCATTATACCTCCAATCGAAGTTTTGCTAACATTCATCACAGAATCCAATATCTGAAGGATATTAGAACATTCATCTTGTGAGGTATCAAGTCTCACGATCTGTTTCAAATTATCAACGAGCTCATCGATATTATGCTTTGCTTCGCCTGTAACATAAATATTGAAGGAAATCTGTATAATATCTTTTCAAAAGTAGAGAAAAGAGAAAAAAAGATAACGAGATGAAAGAGACAACAGGACACATTACCTTCCATTTTCATCAGCCGGATCAGCGTCCAAAATCCGCAAAAGTATGCTTCACGATTTAACGAAATATCAAAAAAAAAGTCCCGGCAACCCCTTTGCCTTTGCTCACTTTTGACATATAGAATTATCGGGTAGCTATCCCGCATGTGTAAACGAGCCGAGCGGGTCTTGGGCGCTTTAAAAATGGCGGAATAATTGTCAGGCTATTTCTCTTCGAATGATGGCGGAATTGAAGGATACAGTGACAACGTCCGTTGTGAATTCTGCGAAACAAAAAGAGAAAATATACGGTAAGTTGAATTCAAGAATCATGGGAATTATAAGGAATACCCGCTCCCGCGTATACATCGTCCGCTGCAAACTAACCTCACGTTTATGAGAGCACGTTTCCTCTCTGCTTGACACACGTGTCGCTTACCCGTAAAAGAAGCTGCAAATTGTATTTTACAGTTATTAGTATAAAAAAATATTCGGTTTAATATTAACTTTGCTCAGAAAAATTCTATTGATTATTACAAAGTGTGCTTTATATTTTAACTCATCAACAGAAATTCTTAAAAAAATTCAAAATACTGTGAATAAACAAGATATTTTTATGACACATGATCTTTTCACGACTGTGAAATTAATGTTTTAACATTTTTCTGGTATTATCTGATTTACCCGCAGATGGCATATATTACGTAGCATGCTACAGTTTTGTCATCTGCATATACTATTTTTACATATATATATTTTGACAACTGTTGTCAGTTGAAGTTCCATCTTATCTCTGTTTTTTCTTTCATCTTTTTCATCGCTTTCTGGTAATATTTACATAATACATTGCAAATTTTTTCAGTAAACTTATTAATATTTCTATAGCTGCAGTATTTTTAAGCACTGTCGCAAGTATTTCTGCCTTTGCTGGCTTTGCCAGAGCAGTGGGGGTTACCAAAAAGCAAGACCCAAAACATTTTGGAGAAGGAATTTCTGGCATTAAAGGAATCAATGAAACAGGAGCATCATTAGCGATACGAGCCCTTGGCTGGGGCTCGCTTTGTGCTATCACAGGATGTGGCTTATTTTTCTATGGAATCTGGAAAATCTCTGGAGCCACTAATGCAGAGGAATTTAGGTTCAAAATAGGTTCCCTATTACCAAAAATACCAAAGAATAATCCACCTCAAAGCAGAACAGAATTTGAGGGTTTAACAGATCTATTGACATACATCTCCGAAGACTGGGGACAAAATAAAGAGGTAAGGTTTGTCTAACTTTAATACTAGATGTCTACATTTTTTTAGAAACTTGCAATGTCTAAAATATATAAGTATTCAGAACTGGTATACAATAAAATGTTCATAGAAAAACATAAAAAAAAAAAATTTTTTAATTTTTGTAAATTTTTAATCTTCTTTTGAATCCCTTCTCACAACATTAAGATAAAACTATTTGCAAGTAGTGGTTAACAGAAAATTAATCGAGACATTATATAGATCGCAATTTTTTTTTATTCGAAAGATTTATTAAAGTATCTTTTGATATATTGATTTGTTTAATTAATCATAAAAATATAAGATTTGTTTGTAGGAAACAGATGATTAATGACAAAATAATTTCTTTTCTGATTTTTTGTTATAGGAATAAAGATTTGAACATATATATGTATGTAATATATATGTATGTTGTTTGTGATCAGCAAGTCACTGTTGACATGTAATAGGTTTACGAATGGCGTGATCAGTCGAGAATCGTACGATAGTACGATGAATCATGCATGAGTTTATCGTGTGTTACCAAAAAACTCATTGTGCGTATATTAAAAAAATTGAATGAGTTTTTTATAAAATCGTAAATTAAATCAATTGTAGTAAGTTAACTTGTGGATAAATATTTTATATATTTATTATATATATATATATATATATACACACACAATATTACCTAAATAAAAATTTTATAAAATTATAATACACCTGAGGAACATTATTACCAGCATCAAATTAAGAAAAGTAATTATTTAATAAACGTGGTTAATTACTATAATTATGTTATGTTAATTATTCGCAAAAAAGCCAATTTTCCCATTTTAGAGCAAGCTAATGATGTTTGAAATTCTGCGATCCATACTAGAAATTGTTTTTTTATAGTTTTAGTTATTATTTAGAAAAAAGTTAAATTTTGACAATAAAGTACTATTGAAATAAAATATAACTATATTAGAGAGTTTTATACTTATTGTTAGCAAAGTATTTAATTTGCACTTTTACATTTGCGTTTATGCATTATTGCTTTATATTACTTTTTCATTTAAATTCTATAAGATTTATTAGATTATCTATAGTCGATGAATTTTAAAAAAGATTAAAGATTTATCAACAACTAGCCTAAAAAATTCTAAGACTAATTTACACTTAACAAAATTCGCAAAAATTTCGAAAAAATATTTTTGAATATTGATTTTTCAATGTTTTCCATAAAATTATGTAATTTTTAAAAATTGATAAGTAAAAGTGATGAAAAGTCAGTTATTGTTTAAAATGTTCATTTTTTTATGTATAGAGGAAACTTCGATCTTTCTGAAATAAAGTTGAAGATGTATCTTGTATTTTCCTCTCTTTTGATATGAAAAATAAAATTGGAATGCAATAGAAGAGCGCACTCTTTTATACTAAATGATTATTGAATATCAATTTTATCAAAAATTATGCATTCTTATAAAAAAAACACCGAAAAATCAATATTTAACAGTGCACATTTCAAAAAGTATAGCGAATTTTATAAAGTGCTTGGCACAAATCACATTTTTAATGTTTTCGGACCATATTTCATAGTGATTAAAATCTCGAAAGGTCATTTTAAATGCTGCAAAATCGATTTCTCTTTTAGAATATCTCCCGATTAGTAATTAATTAATGACTTGCTGTTAAAAAGAAATTAATCTGTTACAAAAATCTTATTTTATTGGAGTATCATGTATAACAACTTATCACATATGTCTTATTAATAACAAAAAAGATTCAACAAATTTTTTGAAGTATGATATCAATATGATAATGACAGAACATCAGTTGGTCGTCGCGTTGGCTATCTATACATGATAAATCACGTTAAAAGAACGTGAGACTCGGCTGTATATACTTATGCTATATAAAGAAGACTGGTACAAAGGTGATCTTGAAATGTATTTATGTTATTGCATAAGAAGCGAATGTAATAGTAAATAATTCTCATATTATTCAAATAATTCGTCATATTAAGAACTTAGCGATAAAAGAATTTTTCATGCGTAATTTCTTTTAATGAGAACTTTTAATTTATAAAAATGTCGAGTGTTTGCATTCTTACAAGATGCATTTTCAATGAAACTATATACATAAAAATAGAAATAATATTTATATCTTTTTTGAAAAATAAAAATTATATATTATTGTAACTTTTTTTCCGCGAGAATGTATTAGAGAGTCAAAAATATTCATAATTACTTATTTGAGGCCTCTTTTTAAGTTTCTCGGCAGTAAAAAATGTACAGATTTTAATCTATATATATAATCTAATGTAATGTGAATTTGATATCAATAAATTTAATAAAGTGCCTTTCTTATGTTTTCTATAAATTTATTCCATCAATACATATAAGCTATTTTATTTTAGAGAGTTTATTAACACAAAATACACAGAAACTAATAAAAATACTGAAATTCTTTTAGAATCCGCGAATCAAATAAATATCAATTAATAAAAATAATAAAAATTACGTTGTCCTTTTGACCGTTATAAGGATTATTCGTCAGATGGATTCTCATTTTCTTTGGCCACATTTGCTATAAACAATACCGTAAACGTTTCTCAGCACATTCCTCTATGTATTATTTAGGTCGAGACTTTTATTTTGACGCGAGCAGCTAAATCTTTATAACGGAATTACACCTAAAATATTTTCTTTCCAACATTTATGATCATTGATCTACGGGTCATATGATAATTCTGCTTAAACAGTAAAAAAAAAAGAAAGATCGTTTAATTGATCTCTCTCTTCCGTTTGAAATGGAAATATGATTGCGAAAGAAAGATTACGAATTTTTGCTCATCAAGCTTATGATAATTAAGATTAAAGCACTATGGGATATTATAGGATAACAAGTGAGAGAATCCTGTATATCATGCAGGACTTATGATAAGAAATTATTATTTACATATGTATATATTTGGTATTATAAATTATTATTAAATAATATCAATATTAAATTGCACAAAAGAGAAATGTAGATAGTAACAAAATCATAATAACAATGTTGTGCAACAGCCGGTCAGATCTAAGAAATACATGTACACGCTTACATGCGCTTCCACAATAAATAAATATATATATATGCGAAAGTAGTTTTTTTATTAATCATATATAAAAAAATAAAAAGGAAAATCGTTGCGTGTTCATCTCTCGATCGAACCTTCTCTTCAGGATGCTTTTCGCGCATAAGAAAACATTAATTGGCTGTATTGTATCCTACGATCCGAAGATCTTGCAAAATTTAAATTTTAAAAGATCGATTGTTAAGATGTAAAAATTACATGAAATATGAATCGTAGGTTTTGTAAATTCGAAAATTTATGAATTTATTATTTTACGAGATCTATATGTAAATATTAGATAAAATAATCCTGAAAAATATATATCGCTTTTCGCGCATAAGAAAACATTAATTGGCTATGTATCCTACGATCCGAAGATCTTACAAAATTTAAATTTTAAAAGATCGATCGTTAAGATGTAAAAATTACATGAAATCCTAGGTTTTGTAAATTCGAAAATTTATGATATCTATTTGTAAATATTAGATAAAATAATCCTGAAAAATACATATCTTCTTAAACATATATGTTTTAGGATCTACCGATTCGCGAAGATTTTTTTTTTACAGATTCATGAATCCTATATTTTATGAATCCTAGGATATAAAGATCCTGAGAAATCGCACCCAAGATCTATAACCTCTAGGATATACGGCTTCTAGAATCTAAGGAATTTAAGAGAAATATGATTTCTAGGCTCTATGGACTTAAAATTCGATGGTTCCTAGAATATATCATATAATTTTCTATATATGAATTCTAGAATTTATATAGATTCTTATAAGATGTAAATCCTACAAATCCTAAAGATTTAAAGTTATTCTGTGCGCTTTAGGCTTTCTATAACTTCGAATTTCGACATAATTTTAATAGTTAGAATTAAAGCTCTAATATATAATAGATATAATTAGAATCGGGATAGGCAGAGAATAAATTCATGCCTAAAAGTAATATTTCTGACAAATCTTTCCTAATTTGGCTTATAAGTACATGTGTTTATATTTTTACAAATGTGTATTTATATTTTTATTAATCAAGACAAATTGTATTTAAAAAAATATATTAATAAAAAATATGATTATTAATTTTGTACTCAATTTTGTTTACAACATGCAATTATTATTCAAAAAAGTAATTTTTAAATAGAAAAAAAAATAAAATTATGTTAATTTAAAATTCACAGTTCGAAAATCACAGTTCAAAAATCATGGTTTTAATTAGTGGTAGCCACTAAATGCGCGAATCCTAGAAGCCGTTGAATCCTATAACATCTCCTAATATAAATAGATCCTGGATGTATATGGCTACGTCGACCAGCGGCGTGAAAAAGAAAAAGAAAATAAAACACAAAGAAAAATAAAAAGAGAAAAAGAACGGCAGAAAGATAGAGAAAAAGACGCCTGGGCGTCTTGGTGTGCTGGTTATCGCCTTAGTTGGCTTTGAGCTTATCATTATAGCCGATGTGACCAGGTGCGCTGTTAGCAAAGTGCTTCTTGTTGGCCTTCTTTCTGGCCAGGTACGTCTTGTGGAAGAATCGCGCGAATAGGACAAAATAGCTGAAGTACATCGCGAAGCTAAAATGGATATTCATGCGAGTAATGTGGCAGTCCACTTTGCCGCTTTCCAGGTATTGGTAGGCGGATATGTTGATGGCGCAGCCGATCACCATCTGGGCAAGCTGTAGCGTAGTGATTACCATGGAGATCGCTTTAGGTGGTCTGTACCGCATCGCCTTCAGAGCGTAGTAGGTGTACATGATTGAGTGGACACAGTAGTTCATTACGACGTACCATCGCGCGGATGCGGTATGCTCCGAATACGAGAACCAGGCGTACAGTAGGACGGTAATATGATGATACCAGTGCAGGAAGATCAATGGCTGTTTACGCAACACGATAAAGATGGTGTCGCCTAATTCGGGTAGCTTCGACAATACAAACATCCATGTCCAAAAGCCCGACACGCAATCCTGCTCGATGAAGCTGCAATCAAAATAATTATTAATTCTTGATTAATTTCATCAAATTTCCCGCAAGCAATTTTATTGTCAATATCCAAATTATTAATAATAAAAGATAAAACAGGGTTTCACTAAATTATATCAAAATTCAATCATATTTAAAAACCAGCAGTGTAAAGATGTCTTAAGTAAAAGATAGATTATTTTATCATTGATATTTGATTAATTAAATTAAATTAATTTGATTTTATTATTTAAATCAATATTATAGTTCAATTAAATATAGTTAAGAAAAGAGGAGAGGATAAAATGAGAATAATAATTCTTGTACGCAATTGTATGATGAAGAGATGATCATATCCTTTTCTGGATATTTTTGGACTTTGATTAACAAGGAGATCTTTCAAATCATAATATACTAGTACATATTATTGTGTCAAAAAATGCATGAAATGCACGAGATATATTGGGTTGAACTCGTGCCGTTTTTTTGATCTTCATCTATTATCAAAAAACGGTATAAACTTTAGACACGTAACTAGGACGTTCTGAACCAAGGAAACTTGCGTATATAGCGATTTTCGTTCTGTGTCCCGAGAAGCGTTATTCTACTATTTACTTGACGTTGTACTTTCAACCCAATATATTGTATAAGAAAAAGTCAGATAAGGTCAGATCTCTGACTTTTTGCTATCCCACAAAATCAAGAAAAACATGAAGGATCATCATTGAGGATCACGAGCGAAGATGGAATAGATGACGGGTGTTCTAAACAGCCTCATGGAGAATGATTTTAAAGACTGCTTCCTGCAATGGAAAAACCGTTGGACCAAGTGCATTGCTTTAGGAGAGAACTATTTTGAAAGAGACCGTGTATCAGATAACGAATAAGTCTATTCTATAATCGTAATAAATTTTTCTACGAACTCAATTGTCAGTCCTCATATATATAAATAAATTTATGGATAAACACAAGTGGCATTTAGTTCACGATGATGAAAGTATAATAAAAAACAAAAAAGAGATATATATTTGAAGGACATATATAATATAATGCGTACGTGCCTTATCTGAATTGTATTAAGTCGGTTCGTTTAATTTCTTTTCCATGAAATGTAGTTTCATTTTTTTGCATTTATATTTTCTTTACTTATTTTCGTAAGTGAAATAAATGTATTTTATGTCCGTTATATCTTCTAAATTATATGAGTATGATATTTGTCTTATTGTACATTAAATTTTCGAATTAAAAATAAAAAATGATAAGCGATTCGCTTCAAGGGAACTACGCATTTTTCGCTTTTCTTTGCATGTCTAATAATCATTGACTCTGAATAGCATTGAATTTGTATGAATGTCAAGTATATGCATATAAATAAATCATGAAGTTTTATACAAAACAAAAGTTCCAACGCCGAACTTTTTTCAAAAGATTCTTTATTCGATCATTTCAAACATATTTTTTATGACACGGAAATAAAAAAAATGTCAACTGGCAAATATGCTTAGATTTTAGTGAAAACTATGTAGAAAACTTGGGTGTGCGTTGAAAATATTTTGATCAAATAAAATGTTTTGGAAAAAGTTCGGTTTATATTTGCCCACATATTTAATTAAAGATGGAGACACACACAGATATTACGTGCACATTTATCATGGTTTAAGACGTCACTGCATATTGCAATGCCGATTATACAATCAATTTATAAATATTAAAATACATAAGACATGATTAGAAAAGTCCAATGAGTGAATAAAATTATAGCAAATTATTATGTTTACCATACCGGACTTTGTCCAATAAAGTAAACTGACAAAAAATATATTTATGTTCTTACAAACTTTATGCAAAAATGTTTGCTTTAATTAATAAATTATACTAATCATTATAGTTTAAAAAATGAAATCAAAATAATAATAAAATCTTTTTTAATTTAAATTAATATGTAAATACCAGTTTTTGTTGCTGGCATCGATTTTATCCAAAAAATATGAAATTTTTGCCAACCCTGAATATACGTATACCTTCAATTCATATATAATCACACTAGTTGAATTCACAAAAACTAAAACTTTCTTGAAAAACGTTTAGAAGACTCGCAAATGCAAAAACTTGATTGGGATAATTAATAATTTAAACTCACCTTGGTGTACAAATGCTATGATGTAGTCCATGATGCCTGAGAACGTGTATTAATTCGGGTGCCGTTCTGGTGAAACCGATAATAGAAAAGGTAGCCAATAACGTATTCCAAAGACACAGTATTCCCCTGAGTTCGAATCTGGGCCTGCTAGCCATATAAAGCTGCCCGCCGAATATTAAGATCATGTACAATCCGCAGTAATAGAAGCCATTCGTCCAATTCTTCATCATCCATTGCTTGGTTTCGTAATGGCTGAATGTTTCTTCGAAATTAAAGATGTAAGAATAATTCGGGAGAGTCACCTCCATATAATCCACCTTATTCATGTTTGATGATTGTATTAAGTCGATGTCTCGCAATTCTGTAACAGATACAAATAACATAAACGGTTTCGCTTCGCTGAAATTTATTGTCTCGCGAGATTACGCGAATCTGAAATATAAAAATATTAAAATTGAATGCAGAAAGAGGAAGAAGTCCAGAATATAGATATCATGTATGCCCGAGAATATATCAAGAACTTTCAAATTTCATAGTATAACGTCTGTACGATTTACGTTAACTATGTTTTTTTCATCTTTCTTTTATTTATTTCTCTCCGTTTACAATGATGTATTCGACCGGAATACACCTTCTTTCATATGGAAATGTGAGACGTTGACTTTACGTAACGCAAATATTTATATATTTTGACGTTTCTATCGGAGAACCTTGAGTATTATTCTATCCTTCCGCGATTTTATTCCAAACTAATTGTAAGTGAAATATAACTGAATATATAGAACAAATAATTACGCCGCTAAAACATACGAATACGGAGTGTCACGGTCTCTACGCGGTGACTTCTTCTTCTTCTTCTTCTTCGGTTGAATGGCTCCGGGCCTGATCACACTGGCCCATATGGCCAACTTCGCGGTGACGTTTGAATATGTAAGCTGCGCGGAACCACATTCCGTGGTGGAGCAGCGCACGCGTGAGCCACGAGCGCGCCAATCCGAGTTCGACGCTCAATCTCACGCGATGCACTTCTTCATCGATGAGCGAGGGATCGCAAATCTCAAAAGTCAAATATACAAGATATTTGCATTTCAATTCGCAATTTTTTTTTCCAATCTCAATGCCATATTCATGCTTTGCGAAAGAGACGATGTTCGAAATTACCGCAACGATCGAATACAACATCAGAGAAGGACAAGTAAATAAATAAATGAAAAAAAAAAAAAAAAAATTATATAACTAAATTGCACTGACAAATTGCACCTTAAAATTATATCGCGCGCAAGTAAGATTGAAGTAAGTCACGCGAAGAGCATGGATTTTTTTTTCTCTTCGACGTTGAATAATTATATTGATATAAATACATTATACGTACTTTGAATAAACGATTAGAATTTATTATCGAGTTACAATATATCTTGTATTTTCATACAAGTTTTTTTCACAGTATATATGTTACATATCGCTTTTACAGATCAATTTATATAAATTATCAAATTATCTAGTATTGATGTTTGCTGCATAAACCGGTTTGCTATTCTTTTTTTTTCACGCTCGCATTGAAAGTGTAGATTATAAATAATGCTTGTGTAAATGTTTTGCACAAAATATATTGTATATGCATATATATAAGATGTATTATACGTATTATTTATAAAAAGGAATACATATAAGAAAAAGAGATATCCATTGCAGCGATTGTTCATAAAAGCGACAAATATGCAAGATATATACGACACATTAATGCAGTCTTGTATTCGGGTCGAGTGTTAGGAGTGCTTTCTGAATGATTTCCGATTTACGCGCGCGCGTACACAATGCACAAACAGATGCCCAGTTCGTTTCATTCACACACACATATATATATATACATATGCACACAGGCGTATCCCGTATGTACGAAGAAAATGTACATTACGTACCTAATAGCTGATGTTGCACCTTTCGGACAATCTTCAGACCCGTCGGTTACTTGATTCAAGTGCGGATTCTGGTTCAAGATTGTATGTATCGAACGTTGAAAGGGGGTTCGTGAGAGTGGCGAGAACCGGCGTGTTCTCGACGTGGGCAAGGCCACTTCCTCTATTGGAGCGCGGAGTCACCGGGCGAGCGTCCGGTAGCAACCGGCGCCTTCTGATACACAAGTGTACAATAGGTAGATAAATAAACGGGGAAAACGAGAGATAGAGAGCGAGGCACTCTCTTCCTTGTGCGTCGATCGCTCGATCTCTTTCAATATCTCTTCTCCGCGCTGTCAAACGAGATCGTGCGCGCGCGTGCAGTGGTTAATATCGTTCTTCCCGCAATCTTGTTTCTTAGCGCAAGAACGATCTCCTCTCGGTCTATCTCTTTCTCTCTCTCTCTATATATATATATATATATTTATGCAAAAATCCCGTCGTTCCAATCAACTCGCCATACTCGCACTCCGCTACAAGACGAGCCGCGCGAAAGTGCCGCTCGTCCGTTGCCGTTGCTCGTCGTCTTGTACTTTCTTGTGCGTGCCGCAGGCCGCAGGCCGCACAAGCACTTTTACCCCCTTTCCACACCCGTTATGGAAGAGAGTGACATCTATTCCCCCATTGTATCCCATATCCCAGTCGGCAACCCGACACACGGATATGCTCGGCGGACTTTGATAATCGAGCTAAGTTCAGAATTGCTAATTGAACTCCCATTTCGCCTGTGTTATCATCAAATTGGCATAGTAGGAGTTAACATGATAGGCAAGCAAAGTCAGCCGGATAACAATGAGAACAATCAATCGCGAATAAAATTGATAGCGAACAAACGGAGCTTCTTGGAGGAGAAATCTGCTCAGGTATACATTTGTCCCATGACTTTCGAAGTACTCTGCGTTGATACCACTGCTTTTTATTTCGAGTACTCTGCGTTGATACCACTGCTT
>NW_027223330.1:7794405-8013348 GCF_030449975.1 Polyergus mexicanus | reverse complement strand
AAGCAGTGGTATCAACGCAGAGTACTAGTGAGTTTTGTTGTGTTTACAACATATATTTAAAACAGATTATATATATATATATATATATATATATATATATATATATATATATATATATATATATATAAAGATTGATACTTGTAGAAAGTATATGGCAAAAAACTCCTAACAGTCAATAATGTTTATAACAGACAAATATATTATGGAATAAACTATCAATATATGATATTATAAAATAACCATAGATATAGTATATCTAGACCGAGCCTTTGCCTTTATTTAAGGAGTGGGAGAAAAGATGCACGTAGAAAAGGACATACTCTGTTTCGTGCCCCTTGCGTTTTCTCTCGCTCGCACGTAGCATAGCGTATTCCTTTGCTATATCCTTTTCTACGTGCATCTTGGCTCTTACTCTTCAACTCTCAACTCGGTCTAGATATACTATGTCTATGAAAGTAACTTTTATCCCTAATCACAGAATTATAAAAAGAACATCATTCACAGATCGAGGCAGAGATCAAAAGCTGTTTCAACGAACTAGCAAAAGCCCTTCGATCTAGAGAGAAACAACTGCTACGTCAGGCTGAAGCCATTCATAGACAACAACTTTCACTAGTAGAGACTTCGTTGGACTTTCTGCCATCATCGATAGTAGTCCTGAATGACAGAAGTGAGCTGGAGGAGCGAATACACCGGTTTGGTAATATTGAGACACATGGATTGAATGGCATTACAGTGAAGGATGCAGAGCCATATAAGGTTGTAGATTACCAAGATGCTAATAAAGATCATGTTAGCTTTGATAAAGCAATCACGTATCAAAAAATCAAAGATCAAGATCTGAGCCTTCCACATTGCAAGGACTTTATATCTGATTACAGAACTCTGCGTATTTCAAGTTTGCCTTCCACTTTCAAGAATCATTTACAAGATTCGCAGAATGTAAAAAGTAATGCATTGAAGATTTTCAAAAATACATTATCTTTGTCAAGATGCTCGCCACTTTTAATTATAAAACGCAAACTTGGCCTAACACATGTATCTTTAGATGGATTGCATGCCTTCGACAAAGCTTATTCACGGACTATACAGTCTCTTGAGATGTCATGTAAAAATACAGAGTCCTGTAGGCTAGATATCTTGACAAATGAAGAGATTGAAAATAATTTACGAGAATTCGATAAGGAAGTGTCGAGTCAGGATGATTCTGAATTGATTAGATATTCAAAGCAACGAAAAATAAACTATGAGCATCCAATACAAGTGCAGCAATGGTTACAACAAATTCTTGCAGAGACTGAAATAGAACCCGCGATTCACGAAATCGGCCAATTTTCAGAAATATCCAAGGTGAAACTCTGTAATAAGCTATAATTTTATTCATTAATCGGTATTTATATTGGGGCCAAAGTTTCCAGACCTGTGGAAAGCAAACTGAAAAGGCTGATCTATCTTAGAATTACATACCAGATACTTTTAATTTATATGATCTTTCGTAAAGTAAATTGAAAAGATATCGTTACACATTATGAAATAAAAGAGGAATACGAGAAAGGAGAGTAAACTTAAACGATAAAAAAAGAGAGAAAGAGTAAAAGATTTATTGTATACATTGATAAACTTTAGTACCTTTGCAACTTACTTATTGTTTTGTTCCTCTTGTTTACAACAAACGCTTTGCAAAAATGAGAAAGAGTAAGATTTATTGTGTACATCGATAAACTTTAGTATCTCTGCAATAGATACTTATTGTGTTATTTCTTGTTTATATAACAAATACTTTTTCGTTCTTGAAATATCAAATAAAATTGGTTAGTGTGCTTTTGAAAAATATTGCTTAAAATCCATGATATAATTTAATGAAACAATTTATAAGACTTTATTCTATTAAAAATATATCGCGTATTTATTTTATCGTGTATAAGTCTTCAATTTATATGCAGTTTGCTGTACTATGTTATTGATGAACAATATATTGGTCGATGAATCTTGATAGTGAATAAATGACTAATCTTGATGCAGCAGCTTCTTCAAGCAATATCCTCTTTATGACATATAATGATATATTGTTGTAAATAATTAATTTAATTCATTGTCATATAACTCAAACTCTTTCTTTTTACTTACATAACTAGATTGTGCGTACGTATGTAATTATCAATTCGGCAATCAATTAACCCAATTAATTAAATGCTCAGTTTTAAGGATATAGTTAAAATCTTTCATAATTATATTGCATGAAACAGAAGTAATCTAGGATTATTTCACACTTTTATTTTACTATCAAATAAGCTTAACTTATCAATGTTAAATGGATAATATTTTGTGTTTGTATATCATATTTAATATTGTGAAAAGAAAATAAGATTTTTAATAAATTAATATTGTTTGTAAAGTTGTACACTGAGTTAGGATATAGCTGGAGAAATATCCATCATTATTTTAATTAATCCACACTTATATGCCCAAGCAGGATATAATTTTTGTTGGTTTCACATTTCTTTAACCCTAAACTGTATAAGAATCTATGACATTTTTTTACATATTAAAACAATAATTAACAAAATTATTATCAGATTCTGTTTTTGAGAATTTATTTTAAATCGAATTCTAAAGTTCTTTATGAATCAAAAATTCATTAGATTTTATATGAACATTTTTTTTATTCCTATATTATAAATTGATTATATCAATATATACATATTAAATTGTATTGTTTTATACTGTTTAGGGTTAATTGAGTATACATATATTCTTTTATACGTTCAGTTATATTTTATCAATTATTCAAATCAGAGAAAAACGTTTGCTAGAAAAATAATTTATCCTGACAAAATTTCATCATTTTTATACATCATACCTTACATACAATACAGAATATACTTATATATGCAATAAATGTCTGCATATTATATATATATATATATATATATATATATATATATATATATATATATATATATATATATATTTCAATGCAAGAATTATTGCGAACGCACACAATAATATGCATCTGTCACTGCTGTTAATTCTTTTATTAAGAGTATTAAAAAGAAAAAAAGTGAACAATAAAATGCAAAATCATTTACATTTTAAATATTCAAGAATCATATGTTGAATATAAAGGATTAACAATGAAAGTTGATCTTATCTTTAGCAACCAAATAAAAAGTTTAAAAAAGAATTACATCTTTTGTGGTACTAGTTCTTTCACTACATATTTTTGTAAAAATATCAGCACCATTGAATATTTCGACCAGCGATTAAATTAAAACAATTTATATCAATATGATTGATGCAGCAATGGAAGAGAGAAAAAAAACTTATATATATATATATGTTTATTATAAAAAAAGTATAATTGTTACAAATTAGTGTAAAACTGCTATATTTGCTTTTTATTATCACATATTTATTATGTTTTAAACTCATCTTCCAGTGCTGCCATTTTACATTGATAAAAATGTAAAAAAAATCCCCCAAAAATCTGACGAGAGAGAATAGAGAGAATACCACAATTAATGTGTTACAAGATGAATTAATCAATAATAGTTTGATTTACTCTCAGTCAGGAACTAATTTCATTAATTAATAAGGCTACAGCTAAGGAATAAAGCTTGTGTCATAAAAAAGACAATCGATTGTGAGGAGGCCATTTTGTCATGATCCTCCAGATTCTGCCTGAATATCCTTTGCTCCATCATTTCAGTGAGACTTGATAGAAGATCCAGTCTTCGAAAAAGGATGGGACAAAGGCGCGATCCTTTGTGAACGTGACCGGCACGCACAATTGTAATAAAACCTCTTCATACATTTTCAAGGACTCTGGACAAGATGCGCCATTTCCCTATGTCCAAAAAATATATTAAATACAATGGTGAGAAGCATATTTGTAACATGTATTTAAACTGATTCCCACATACACACACACACGCATACACAAATAGAATCTTAAAAACGATTTTACATAATTTTCTTTATATATAACAAAAAAATATATATGTACTAATATTTATCAATTTAAGAGAATTAAATCTTTTTATATAATTAATAAAATTAGATACGCTTTGAATCAAATAAAAATACTTACATGCGTCATATACTTTCCAGAAGGTTTCAACACTTTCATTGAGGAGTTCAAGATTAATCTAATAAAATCCCAGGCATCACCATGTGGTGTTGTGCTAATAGGAATATCCGTCAAATCGCCAAAGATGTAATCGAACTGTCGTCCTTCCTCAATCATATGCGCTAATGCTTTCACGCAATCTCCAACAATAATCTATAAAGCATTATATTATTCCTATAAACATATATAATAATTTACAAAAATTCAAAACTAACCCTTACTTCATAATTATCGCCCTTTCTCTTGTCTAGGCAATCGCCACATATGCTTCGCATATGCTGACTACAAGCTTTCATGACAATGTCATCTATCTGCAAGCAAATATAAAAGAAATAGTATAGATTATTGATAATTACAATACACGGTGTGTGAAATCTAATTTACATACTTCCAGCATTGTCACAAACTTTGGCTTTTCCTTCAACAACTCCCATAATAGGCCGCCATCCCCACCGCCAAGTATAACTATTTCCTTACCAGCATAGTTTTCTTTGCCACGTTGCATTAATGTTTCTGTATATATAAGATCTGCCTCGGACATATCTATAGAAGAATTTCTAGTAAGTTGTAAATAGTACATAAAATTATAACACAACGTCGCTTACTTTGTAGCTCATCAAGCACTAGCAGATTGCCCAGCGACTTGGAATGCACAATTTGTACCTTCTGATACGGTGATCTAGCCTCGAACACGAGTTTGTCGATGTCGTATTCCAGTAGTCGTTCGTCTTGAATAAGAGTAATCTTTACTGGCAATAGTTGTCGCCACGTTATAATAAACGCTAATTTAAAGCATGCTATCATACATCGCAAAAAATAGGAAACGAGGTATCGCAAGGCAAAGCTGATAACACACATGGGAACGTTAGCATCATAACCAGACGAAAAAATGATGTGAGAGGGACAATTGTAAAAGATATTATTAAAATTGCGGTCGTTTCGTCATGCAACAATGTCCTCGATATTAACGCGGAGAGATAAGATGGACATTCCAGATTGAATCGAGTCGAGTACAGATTTTTATGTGCATATATTACCAACAAATATAAAAGGTAGATCTAGAATCAAAAATCTCGTCAAGTCTAGATCTTAAGCTTCAACTATATATGATATTAAACATTTTACAGGTTTCTGACTTGATGAGTTTCAATTTTAAAGGCCTGAGAGATATATACATAATACTATAGATAGTTTAGATGGATGTTTTTTATTTGTATTAAACTTTTTTTTTTTTTTATGAAAAACAAAGCGTGAGGACATTTATAATACAAACATTTACAAATTGATGGATAATACTAGTTTTCCAATTTGATCGAGCTCCTTAAGTACAAGCAGTTCCTTCGTAAGAGCGGTCGTTAGCTGGTCCGTAAACATAATTATAAATAAAAACTCACCAGCGGTAGGAAAGTATCTCTCAAAAGGTCCACCGCGTTTAATTGGGGTAAGCGTGTGCGACCGTGTAGCGGTTGCTGCTGTCTGCAATGCCGCTTCCAATTCTTTGGCAAACTATCACGATCGGCCATCATCATCATCGTCATGACCATCATCGTCATCATCATTATCATTATTTCATCATCATCATCATTATCATCATCATCATCATCATCATCATCATCATTAAGCCGAACCAATGAATGAACAGAATAAAGATACTATCTTGTAAAACGGAATCGCTACACTCCTTGTTGTTAAGGAAGCTAAAAAAAGGTGTCAAAATCTGGCAAGCCATGATATATGGCAAAACTTATTTTTGTCCAAACAAATGATACGTAACAAGCGATAAAACGCGAATGATGATAAAAACAGCTGTATCTGCGTGTATATGTGTTTGTACATGTGTTGTATTATCAAGAATCGTACGACTAAAAGCGATAAAGATTTACAAATCTAGAATTTAATAATTTCAGAATTTAAAAGCTTAAGAATCTCTGAACATTGAAAAAGATAGCGAAATAAATTATTACGAAAATAATATCTTAAACTATTTTATAATTTTATATTGGAAATATATATATTATACATTTTGTACATATATATATATATATATATATATATATGTAATATATATAATTATATATATAGATAACAAAATCTTAATTCTTCACGAACGTTTTAGTTATAATAATAGAATTTTAACAGAATTTTAATTTATTAAAACAACACAAAGGCAAAAGAAATAATAATATGTATAATAGAATTAATGATAATAATTTATAAAAACCATATATTTACATCAAATCTTTCGATTGTCTTTTGCACATAGTGCTATGAAACCATTCTTCGAAACAAGTTTCATAATAAGATATTCTCCATATTGAATCAATCAATCATCTAGCAACTTTTATTCGTACAATCAAGAAGGGCAAGAGAATAATTATAGAAGTAAATATATGTTCAAATATTACATATTTAGTAAATAGTTAAGATCTGTTTATAAACAAATTTAGGATGCTGGATAGAAAACTTGGATTGAACGTAACAGTGCTGGGAAAAAATTAAGTTAGCATTCCTAACAAGCGGCCTATCCTAAATATCTATTAATGACAGTCAATAGCAATTGTAACTCTCTCTATGCCAAAAATATTTCATGTGATATAAATCTACATATATATAAAGTAGATGTGTTAGGAAAAGTGAAACGAGGAACAAAATTTAATTGAGGGAAAACATTTTCTACCTGATAATGTCAGATAGAGATCATATATGGTTCCTCGTCTTATTGGCGGTAAGTGTTTGCTGCGCTGGCTGTTCAAAGCCATGGCAACGTCAGCTTCCAAGTATCGCAACTGCTACAATGTTCTGTCAGTTATACCATATTTCCTACTTTCGTTGTAAAAAATATCTATACAGGATGTTAAAAAGAAGGGACTAACAAAACATGTAATACTTAGAAATTGAATAAAAAGATGTTTAATTAATAAAATCAATCTAATGGATTTTCATGATTTCATTCTCATATTATTTAATACTTTTTACTCATTAGATATAATAATTATCTTATCGCCACATGTTTAGATAAGATAATACAATCCTTCGTTTATACATATAACATTATAATATTACTATTTCTTTCACATTTCAAAACAACTTCATAAATACATATATATAAATTTGTTTCTACAACTAATTTTGAGAGTTCAACAGAATTTAATATTGTTCTTAATTATAATTAAATCTAATTATACCTCTATAATTTTTTTAAATTTATTAAAATAGAGGAGAGAAATAAAAACCAAAGTGCTGATTTGACTTGTTTGATCTTGAAGTCCAGCAGTTCTCAGCAATAAAAGCGATAAATTTAGACAAACAAATCACTTGTATCATAAAAATGGAAAATCTCTTTTATCTTAAAGAAAATAAATTTTTCGAAATATATTAATTAAGTACTTTTAATATTCAGTTCAGTAAGTATTATATGCTCTTTAAATTTTGAAACCCTTTCTTTAACAACCAGTATTTTACTATTTCATATCTCAATTTGATTTTAATTTTATCACTTAAAGACATCATGTCACATGTAAATATTTATGATGCTTTATATCTATAACTAACTATTTGTAAAATTTGTTACTATTTTCTAATGGAAACCTATGTGTTTGATATATTCTTTTTTAACAGTCTGTACTTTATTATCTTATATTTTAATTTAGTTATAAGTTTTATCATGTTATGTCGCATTGTTCATTCATTGTTTGTTAAATTAGTTACAATTTTCTAATAAAAACCTTCGCTATTTATTCCCCTTTAAATTTCTCCTTGGAGAAACTTGGACGAATGATTATAGAATTCTATATATTTATAGAAGGGTATATTGTCTTTCAACATTATTAACATTTGTTCTTAAAATCTTTTGTAAAAAGCAAATCTTCTATTACTTGGTAAAATGGTTTAATTTGTGGTGCATACATACCTCGAAGGTTAACAGTGCTTCCTGGTCGTCCTGCTTGTAATATTCGATGTTTAACGTAATCAGACCTTCCGTATATCCTCTGACAGTGATCAGACTGCCCTTAGGTCCAGTATACAAAACGAGCAAACTGCCATCGATATTAGATTCTGTCAATGGCTTGAGACCGATGAAATATTCCGCCAGTACGTTCCCAATCGCCGACTTTAAGCTCGATCGCTTCTCCATATCGGCGATTACGCTACTGGACACCGTGAAGTCCAGAAGTACTGTATGTGCCACCATCGTTTCTACAGATATAGGATTAATAAAGTCATTTCAAAGTACATCAATTCGTTTTATATTTTTCATGGAAGATCCCTTATCGCATGCAGGTGTACGATAAATCGTATCGTATTAATACGATATAAGCTGCAGGAATTTCGAACGTAAAGGTTATGTGCCTTTTTGTCTTTTTAATTAACGCTTGCTTCGATACATAAGAAGCTGAAGGTTAAGGTAAGATAGTCAAAAGTTCGCGGTAAAACATGAAAAGTACTTAATGTCGGCAACACTGGGAAAAACATTACATAATTAATCATCATTGGAAAAAAAAATATTATTATGTTGTAATTATTATGTCGTACACAACACATTATAAAAATAAATAATCGATTGAATAGCTGCCGATAATTGACAGGTGATTGATAAGCTAGCGTGATCATCCACAGTTGTTTATACTCACATAATTATGCAATAAAATTTATCACTCGGTCTGTTCGGACTATACGAACACCAGTATTGCTGCCGGAGGGAAGGGACGATCGGCGCATGCGCGCTAGTGGAATATTGCGCAGGTTTTCGGATGCGCGCAGAAATTAACGCGTGTAGTAAAATTTGTTTATCTCTGGGAACATTACGGAATCAGTACATTCAAGTTTTGTATTCAATGCACTATATTGAAAATAATATAATATAATATTTATTTTATGCGATCCTTGTAAAAAATACGGATACAATTAAAAGATATAGAATATAAAAAAACATGCAGAGTAATATGTGTTAATTAAATATTTTGATCATCATATTTTTGTTTTGAAATTCATTGTAAAACTTTTATCCCATCAAGAATATTTATTTTTATCAATACAATAATCTTCCCCATAAAAAATCCGCAAAGGAATCAGATATATTTGTACATGTGTGCAATGTGAGACTAATATAATACATAACATATATGTATACATATATATATAAAACCATAAGTATTATACAAAAAGTTTTTACATTGTCCATTGAATTATAAGATTAATTATAAAATATGTAGTGTGATTGATATAAAACTCAAAAAATGCACTATAAGTAATGTTATATAACTAATACATTTTGTTTCTGAACGCTGCATGGTATTTTCATGTTACTGCTCATCCGTGTTAACATTCTGTAACAATATATTCGCATATATGTTCTTTTTTTCTTTCTCTTCGGATAATGATTGTTGGAAATACTTGCTATTGAGATTTAAGATAGTTGTATCTTGCCATGGGACTTAATTTTCAAATGATACTATCATGATACTATAATAGCAATATACAATGACGTAACATAAATCGTTATCTTTTGGATATCACCAAACACTTGTCTACTTAATGTGTTATTCATATTCAGAGACATATAAAATTCTAAGAAATAACTACATGTATAATAAACTTATAAACACATACACAGTGCATACAATTTTTTTTGCACAAGCAATCAAACAAAAACAAATTAATGTTAGCATCTCCTGAAAGTCATATTTTAAAAATCATATTTTTTTTCTTCCTTTACCCATCAATGCCACCTTATATTCATAACTATGCCATTGATAAAAAAAATGTTTTATTCAATACATAGTTTTATAACATATATATAAATTTTACTTGTTTTTATTAGTGCTTACATATAACATGAATGATATGACATAAATTGTTAATTAAAGCAGAAACTTCTTTACGATGTTTGTATAGAATTGAATTAGATATTCGTTTTTGTACCTTCAATATAGCTTTGAATCCAACTGTGATAAGTATTCCAAGGCCGAACATCAATATGTATGGCAAATATTTTATGCCAGGTATTCCCGGTCTTCTTTCAAGTAAATGTCTAAGCAACATCAATTTTTTATCGGAATATGGCGAAAAACGGTTCCTGAAAAATGTATTTTCTGTTTTGAAAAGTTTTTTATCAGTATTGAAGAAAACTAAAGCATTGAGAAAGAGAGAGAGAGAGAAAAGATTATTAATAAACTATTGCAGAAAATGTATTATTTTATAATTTATGATATATAATTATTCTTTAATGCAAGCTATATAAATATCTATGTATAAAATAAGAGATTCTCTTACTTTCCCAACATCTCTGCAATTTTATTGTAATTCCGGATCAAGCAACCTTTTTTATGCGTAAATGTATCATATGTATATTTTCCATGGTAAGCTCCTATACCAGAATTCCCTACCCCTCCAAAGGGTAGAGTCTCAACTGAGAATATAATATATAATGATATATAGTTTATATAATATAAGAATGACTTAATATTTTATTAATAATATATATATATAATATATATTATTATCTTTTTATGTTTAATACAATTTAACACACATTTGTGATACATGTACCACACACATATACAAACTAGCTACAATTAAAAAATGAAATAAAAATAGCGCAGAAAGGTTATTTAGGAGAATACAAATGCCTTGATACATAAATTCATACATGTATTGGAGCATAGATACTTCCCATATATATACCTTGATATATACACATTATATATGTTAGTATTATTATATATCATTATTTATATATCAGTACTATCTCCATATGTAGTTTGTGTCCAGAATTTGCTATTGTGCAATATAATCCCCCAAAAAATTAATGTATATGTTAATTATAATTGTGCAATATATCCCCAAAACAATTACAATTAATGCAAGTAGTTAGTGTTATAAAGAAATAAGCTAAAATTCAAGCAAAATTTGTGACTTGGACTTTTTACAACACAGCTATACATGAAAATACCTGTTGCATGTAATAATACATCATTAACAAGTACATTGCCACTAGATGTATTATTTACGATTACGGATACAGTTCCTTTATCTTGGCTAAATATGTACAATGCTAATGGCTTCTCCCTGTATGTTAAACAAGTAATGTAAGAACATCACTGTGTACTTTTTTGTGGTATTTAATTCCGGTATGACGATGGTGTGAATATATGTATATGTATGAATAATGAACATTTTGATTGAAATCATATAATTTATACCAATAAATTTGCAAATCATTAAAAAAATTTTAATTTTTAATTTTTGTATTGAATTTATTATTGTGTTGAATTTATATTTCAATAATATTTCATTATATTATAATTATTAAATTATATTTCAATAATAGTATGCTATATCACCATTTCTAAATATATTCTATTATCTAAACGAAATTTACAGTTTCACAATGGATTTCTGTAGTTATCCTTCTTTATATATAGCTTGTGTACAAATAGAAATAGAGAAGTTTTATATATAATACATGCATGAATGTAAGTTTTATGTGTATATGTATGTAAAATATGAAAAATCTGACATAGTACAGTAGTAGTAATTTTTGTTATTCTACATAAACCATAAAACCAGAAGAAAGAAACGATAGTATGCAGTATATGTATAATTGTTCCTATTATCAGAGATTCAAAAAAAGAATCCATCTTTTATATATTTCTAATCAACTCAATCATATCTTTTGTCTTTCCTAAATAATTTGAAACATTCGTGCGTATGTTTCTAAAAGTATTAAAAATATTCTTCACATGTTTCTCAAAGAGAGAGAGAGAGAGATAAAGAAAGATCATTATGAATTTTGATGGAATATATACAATGCCATCATCGATGGTTAGGCACAAGAAAAACCTTTTAAAGCAATGATGGTGGAAGGATTACTATTTTAGTCTCTATTTCGCAAGACTTCTCCGAAGATTGCTTCTTCAAAATTTTTAATAAATAATAATAAAACGATCCCAATACTACTGTTACTTAGAACCCGGACTCACCGGTATATTGCAATATCGTGTCGTTGACGCACACGGCTCCGCTGGAGATCTGGTTTATAATTAGATCTTGTACCCTCTTGCTCATGGAAAATACGTACAGTACGAGTGGTCTTTCACTAGATGCGAAATACTAATTACTTCGTGGCATTCCCACGCGCAACAGTGAACTCATCGATGTAAAACACGAGCAAATGAGATTTTTTTTTTTCCAGTTACATTCAGGTATTAAAGATTGAAATGAAATTCTATTATCCGATAATAAAATTATGAAAAAAGAATAAATGTTCGGATAATTAAAAGGTTTAGTTATATGCAAAATTGAGGATTAAAAAATACGCGTTATTTCGGAAGAAGGAATCCACTGCGTTATTTACTTCTCGAATCTCTTCTGGCTTATACTTACAATATTATCATTAAATAACTTACCGTTTATTAATGAATTCAATTGCTTCATATGCGTTATCAACATTTATTATAGGCAATATCGGTCCAAATATCTCATCCTGCATAATAGGGTCTGTTGATTTGACATTAACGAGTATTGTAGGTGAGATATATCTCTCTGTAGGATTTGTATCGCCACCAACGGCAATTTTGCCATTACCGTTTAAATAACTGACAAGTCGCCTAAAAAGTAAAAAATAATCGTCTGATTTAATCAAATCACTTGAGAAAAGAGATATCAAATATTAGTTTGGAAATTATAAATAATTATCAGAACTTACTTATATATATATATATATACACATATAAGCGACGTTAACACATAAAACTTACTGATAATGTTTATCTGTGATTATTCGTGCCAAATCGGGACTCTCTTGTACATTTTCGCCGTACCATTCTTTTAGAATTTTTTTAACTTCTTCGACAAATTTATTCTGCACTTCGGTTGTACACAAAATATAATCAGGTGCAATACAAGTTTGACCGACATTAATACATTTGCCCCATAAAATACGTTTAGCTGCCATCGGCATATCCACTGTGTTATCTATGTATACAGGACTGGAAATCCACTGTTTCTTAATGCATTTTCATACAAAGGAGGAGTGCAACTAAATTTGCATTTTTTTCATTTACATATATGTATAATAGGCTTTTCGCGTTTACCTTTTACCGCCTAACTCTAATGTAACAGGTGTGAGGTATTTATTGGCAGCATTCCGTACAATTTTTCCTACCATAGAGGATCCGGTATAAAAAATATAATCAAAACGTTGATTGAGTAGTTCTGTTGTTTCCTGGATTCCTCCTAATACTACATGGCAACATTCCTGTTCACAATAAGGGATAAGTAATAACAATCTTTACGATTTTTCATTTCAAGCAATAATTTTAAATATAGATATTTGATAAGTATTTTTAGAACTTATAGTTATCAAATCAGGTTATGCTTAAGCAGCTGGGAATTGCGTATATAGTAATGTAATCATATATTTCGCGATGATTCATAAAAAAGTGATGGATAAAAAATTATATTGCTATCGACTTATGCGCATCTTATTACTGCATGATGTTTTTTCATGATTCATAAAAGAATCGCGAATATTTAAATATAAATAGATGATAATTGATCTTTACTCTAGCGTTAGTATATCAATAATAAACATTAATACTGCCATAATCTATGATTGGCCAAGTTTTTATATACCCCAAAACTTCCTTTTTTTCTTTCTTATCTTTACTGTTAAAAATAAAAACTGCAAACGCTTTATTACAGCTTAGTTTTTCTGATAATATTTCTCTAATATTCCGATTCACGAATTGTTGAGTATCTTATACAAAATAGCATATCTACATACCGTATCTAAATATTTCGGAATAGTTTCATACAAATATTTCGCTGTGGCCACTGCTACCTCAGAGGGCTTCAAAATCACACAATTTCCAGCTGCTATAGCGCCTATCATAGGTAGTAAACTCAATTGAAGAGGGTAATTCCATGCACCCATGACTAGTACTACTCCATAAGGATCCTTTCGAATTTCCACCGAATCGAAAAAATTCGCCAATCCTTTGGGCGGCTGCAAGAATATTACGTTTCGGTTTCTTACATTCATCAGATGAACATTAAAATCATTTTATAAACGGAAAACAAAAGATCATTTCGAATAAGGAAATAATATAAATAATTATTACCTTTTCTGTTGCCGACCATTCTTTAATATGCATAAGCGTATATTTGATCTCTTGGATTATATAATCGATCTCTAACGCATACGTTTCAAATTTGCTCTGGAAAATTATCAGTTCTAATTTGTTATTGAACATAATATCAAGATAATATACATCGCATAATATTATTTTTTTTTATAAGATAGAATACACACAACACAAATAATGTGTTTTAATTTTCCTTATACCATACCCTATGCAAATCTGATGCTAATGCTGCTATAATATCCGAGTTAGTTTCCGTTATCATACGTAAAACCTGTTTTAATTGTTTGATTCTCCATTCTATCGGTTTTGATTTTCCTCTTTGAAAGGTATCTCGCAATCGCTGAACTACCTATTTTAAACAATTATATAATTAATAATTCATTAATAAAATGTCGATTCGATTTTTTTTAAATGTTTAATTAAAAAGATTTAATTGATTTATCATATAAATTGAAATACAATAGCAATGTAAATAATAATTACTTTTATAAAAAAAAAATATTTTTAATGAATTACTTACATCTGCGTAATTTTCTGGCGCTTGTTTGCCATTCGCTGAAACAGATAAATATTCGATGGTCGTGTTGGTTATTTTGACTCATTGTCAGAGATATTCAGTACAATTAAAAATATATTTATTTTTAATTTAAATATATTAAAAGGATATATATAAATTAAACTGATTTACATATTCAGCGAATTAACCTTTCGAGTTCGCATTATTAATATAAGAAGCGAATTAAGCATAAATATATAATTAAATTATGGAAGCAATAATGGATCACATGTGCTAAATCTGTATGTACAAGTATGTATAAAAACATTCATTTTTATAGATTAATATTTGTATATTATAAATATGAAAAAAGGGCACACGTGTGTGTGTGTGTGTGTGTGTGTGTGAATCTTTCCTTTGATGAATATTTTAGAAAATGCCTAATTGCAGAGATATTTAATATCGAAAAAACCGAGATATTTAGTATCGAAAAAACTTACTCAAAAGACAAAAACTACAAAATAACGGCTTTTATTAAGAAGAAATTAAAGTATTATTGTTTCAATTTTCATATTTTAAAAGTTTTAAAAATATACGAAATTTACAAAAAAAAATTTAAATACAACTTTAAACAATAGCATGTTCTAATTATTTTAGATTAATTATTTGGCGGCTGTATAATGACTTATTTAAATTATAATTTAAGATATGAATATTATAAAGAGATGCAAACATTAAAATTACTAAAATTATAAATAAATAATTGTGTTTTTATTTATTTGAATAAAAAAGAGCATAAACAAATAAAAGAGTGAGTAATACGAAAGAGGAAAAAAATTTGCTTTTGTATTATATTTGGAAATAATGAGTGAGTCGAATATATGTTGTGTTGAAATAAAAACATACATTTCGCTCACACAGTAAAAACCCCATTTTTTTTTTTTTTTTTGAAATCGATAATTTAAATAAATATACATTTCTCAATATCATAAGCGCGCATTAATTATCTATGTAATACGCAATAATTCAATCGTAATCAAATAAGTTCTACATGTTTACATGTATCTCTACAGTTTTATCTATCATAGACTAAGATATTTCATTATCGATTTATCATCGGCATGTATTTTCGAAACGAGAATCGAGTCTGACTCAGTGCAGGAATAACAGAGAGAGAGAGAGAGAGAGAGAGAGAGAGAGAGAGAGAGAGAGAGAGAGAGAGAGAGAGAGAGAGAGAGAGAGAGAGAGAGAGAGAGAGAGAGTTATTCGCCATATATTTCTTAGATTAAGGATCATCTTGATTAAATCCCGATTAATTTAATCTTAACTAGTTAATTTATAGGACGACCAATATTTTAACGGTGTAATTATTATATGTGTAATGTGATATAGAAATTTTGAAATTAGTTTGCTAGTAATTCTGCAAGTTAATCAACGATTAAATTAATTAGAATTTGATCGAAGTTGTCTTAAGAAGTTGAAAGATAAAGCACAAGAGATTTAGGGACCTATTTTGCAATTTTTAATGATGTCATCGTTATGTTTCATTACGCAACTAACATAAAACATCAAAAAAACAGCTGTGTAATGATATCTAACAACATTGTTAAAAGTTGCAGAATAGATCCCTTAATAAAAATTTTTAAAAAATTCATCGAAGATCGAATATCTTTAGAAGTTAGACGAAACTTTAGAAAAAATTCAAGCAGCAAAATTTATGAATAAAAGAAAAATTACAAGATAGAGTGTTTATAAAAGAATTGAGAAAGATGATCAATTTGTCATCCATCAATGCATTCTTTGTTACCGATGACAAAATAACAGAAAAAAAAGAAAAGATATCTTATGCGTCTGTTAGAGAATATATATCTCTATATTTATCGAACGAAGGAAGAAAGACGAGACATTAGTTATAGATACAAAGGAATGGATAAGATGTATTTTGCATGCAGATAACATGTAAATTTTTCTTTGTACGGAGAGACATATAAAATCAAAAGGCCTCCAAGAGTTACCAAAGTTTACGCTACGAAAATTATAAATTCATTAGAAATAATAAAAACTTTTGAAACAAGCAATGACTTCACGTACCGTGAATTAACGACCATCGAGATCGTTAATTACAAATAATAACACGGTCATAAAAAAAAATGTAGAAGATTGTGGAAAAACATATTATGCAACTGATTTAGAATTGCATGATTAGAACAAAGCGATAATGATATTATACGTGTTTGTAATGCGAAATAAAAAAAAATTAGTAACAATTAGTCTTACACATCGCGACACCTGCTGCTCTTCCTTTTTCGTAGTTCGTGAGCTAATCGTTAAGTTGACAGGGCACAGCTGACTCTTCGCGTGTAATGTACGTAGAACACTAAATCTTAAGATATAATGTGAGAGAACAAAGTGTTCTTCGTCAGCCTGTATATTCTGTATCCCCGTCATCAATAAATTCTTATGAAAAATTTACCATAGTATTTCAACGCCATCTAATAGTTTACCTTCACGAAATCGGAACTAAATAGCCAAAATTCAATACGAATACGGCGTCAGTCAGCCATTTTCCATACAGCACTGAAGCTTGCAACATATTGCTGCAACATTATAATATTGCATATTGCAGTTTAATGTTGCAGAAATATTGCAAAGACATTATTTTACAATATAACTTTAGCAATGTTACAGCAACATTCCGAAAATATTACAAAAAAAGTATTCAATAATCGCTAGTTCATTCGTTTACCACTATGCGGCGCATGCTGCGCTATCTATTCCGCATTTAATTTTTAATCATGATGATTATATAAAAGTTTACAAAGAGCGGCTAGTAAGATTAAAAAGATATAATAACTATTTTTGTTAATTTAAGTCGTATGATATAACCCTAATACAGGGGCTCAGACATTGGACTAAGAATTCTTTTAATAGTTTCTATTCTTATATAAAATCAAAAATTTGATAATAATTTTCTAATATGCAAGATACTTCAGATTTTAATCAATAAATTTTAAGATTATATAAAGACAAGAGAGATGTGAAAAAACTCGTTGTATGCGTAATAATAATAAAATATATTTTTGAATATATTTTTGTTCGCTTTTATATTTTTAAAAATTAATTTAACTTTTTAACTTAATTTTAATAATAAATTGAATATAAGGGTGATTAAAAAGCACATTTTTACCGATTGATAACGCCATATTGCTATTTAGTTCTAATTTTTCCAAGGGTAAACTTTTAGATGGTGCTAAAAACATTATACCAAAAAAAAAATGGGAGTTTGACCCTCGTCTCTTTCGTTATCTCCATGTTCCAGGAAAACAGAGGGAAGGGGTCTGGGAAGGAGGTGAAACTGGCGAAAGGAGCGCCGAGAGTGAAGAACGATATAACTACTAAGTATCATACGCTCGAAGATAGATTAGAGACTCGCAGGATCACGAAAAGTGACTGAAGGTAATGTATATCGTAATACATATATATATATATATCGAGAAGAAAATTGTAGTTGTTGGTTATCGATAACCGTCGTTAGAGGGTACCACTTATGTATCTGCGTAGACACGCTCATTTTAAAACTTATGGCTGCTATAACAAACCGAGCAAAAGTGAAGGGTGGAAATTCGGGTGTCGTGGGGTGGATAGCTATCTACAAACCAGTTTCACATGTGCATTTCCTTATAGAATATTGCATTCTTCAGATACTACACGCTTTCTCCCGAATATAGAAGTAAGTTTCTTTCGTTTTTGTAATTTACAAGAGATTTTTTTCCTTGGCGGGAAATCTCATTAAATGGCTTTAGCTTATCTTTTACGACAAAGCTACTAACTGATTTTTAATTTGACGTTCTTTTTAACACTTATCTTCTTTAAGGAAAGTTTATTATATAACAAACCTTTAACAAAAGACCGTTTTAATTTTGCTTTATATTTATATATAAGAAATGTTAAATATTCTCGAGGAGACATTCGAGATTTGAATAATTGAGCATCAAATTAAAACGTCGAATTAAAAGTATGCTAATTCACGCATTTAAAATTAAATGAATAAATTTTTTTTTATTTAATTACTCTCTTCTGACACTTAATTTTTGAAAATCTTGATTATATTAAAATTTGAAAATAATAAATATATTTTAATATTAGGATAAATTTCTCTTTTTATAATAAGTACATTAAAAAAAAAAAAAAAAAAAAAAACATTAACTATTCCACAATTCCATTTTATTACGTTTTTGCAAATTTTATATGATCTTTTTGCGTTATCGAGTTTATTTTTGCGCATTTTTCAACACACAATCCAGAGCAAAAAAAATCCAAGAAGCACAATTTGAAGATATTAAAACATACTTTCTAAAAATATGATCTGTGAGAATATATTTATTGAACAATAGCTAAAATAAAATTTCATTTTTAAATATGAAAAGGCATACCCTTGTGATGATTCCGCGCTGGCTGCACCTGTATTTTTATGCAGTCTTCTTTGATCTTGTTCACAGTATCGTTCGACATTTCAGAGAAAGATACCTCTAATTAAAATATTTCGTTATAACGAGTGTACGTAAATTCTAAACAATATCCTGTTAATTCGAACAACTTTTCGTTATTGCGATTGTACATTAATTTTTAAATAATTTAATAGCCGTATTAATATCATGGAATTTTTTCTTTGACCGATAATAAAAGAAAAGAGATAAATTTTTTTTTATGAGTAGATGTTTAGCGTTTCGTGATGAAATATTTGTCTCGCATATCTTTTGTTGCTAATCTGTCGTGTGGATACTCTATGTCGAAAATCACGAGTGTTCTTTCGACGTTGTCAGATTCGAGACTGACTCTAAGGTGGATTAACGATACGAAAGGCTCGAGGACGATGTGTGGTGGGGACTATATATAGTTCGGAATATAAAACATTATCTCTTAAAATTTTCATCTTTAATCTATAGCTATATAAACCTTGAAAAAGAAAGAATTCATATACACTTAGAATCAGTGTGAATTACAATCATTTACAATATAAATTACTGTCTAATTATTTGATTTATTATAATAATTGTTCAATATTGAATTTAAGATTCGCATTAGCATGAAATTTCAAATTGTAAATTCTCTATTTCTCCTTTCTTCTCTTTCTTTGGATTTCACAATTTTTTAAATTTAAATTTTGAAAATTTCCAAAAATTTAATTTTTGGGATTATCTTTTTTTTTTTAAGAATCACGATTATCTTATACTTGTTTAAAATTTTGACAATCATGCAAAATGATTATTCTATCTTAAAATTCAATGTTAATATGTTAACATGCATCGATTAGAACGAAATGTGTCAGGCGGTAAATAATATATGCGTGACATATTGTTAGCTAACTAGTAAATTACAGGTTCGTCTTGCTACATATGTCATTTCCTGGTTATATAGTTGTAAATTTATTATCACTTTGTCATATCTATTTTTATTGCTTCAGGGTAAAGAACAAATGGCTGAGAGATTTTTATGTCAAGCTGGTCTTTGCTAACAAAGGAAACTTTTTTTTTAAATTTAATTATTGCATTATGCAAATGTTAGAAATTACTATAGTTTATTCGCATCAAGTTTGAAAAGGCTGAAGAAACAATGATCTTTGTTTTTCCATTAATATTATTCAATTTTATTAATATATCTTTATCTTCATCTTATTCTTATAATCTAACTAAGATTATAGTCTAAATATTAAGATAAATTATAAAATAATTACTTACGTACTTCGGAAACATTCGAAACAATTTCTTGTATATTGATGCGGCAAACGTCGGAATTTTCCTCGTGCTCTTCGTATTCCTCGGAATCCGTTGGAATGTCTAATGCCACTTCATCCTAGAGACAAAATATTTTGAATATTAATAATGCATTAGTAAATATATTTTTTCAGAGATTTTTTTTTCATATCTCTCTCGCGCACGAATTCGGTCCTTCAATATACATTAGATATTGTATTTTAAATTATATATTCATTGTATATTAAATAGCCAATTAGACACGAGAGAGAGAGAGAGAGAGAGAGAAGAAGAAGAAGAAGAAGAAGAAGAAGAAGGAGAAGAAGATATATATTAAATATATACACATTAAATATATATTCAATATATATTCGTGTCAATTACAGATTCTAGAAACAATAATGATAGTAATTAGCTTGCGTTGATATGTTAAAAACCATTTAATCATTTTACAATTATCAGCATTTATATAGATCGTGATCAATGACACGTGCAATTGCTGTTTTACATATTTTCGTAGAGTTGCTATTAATTTTGCGTACTCGATACGTATTTGCGTATTTTACCATTCACGGTTAACGATCTGGAAAGTGGAAAATCGGGAAAGATAGAGAGTGAGAGAAAGAGAGAAAAAGAGAGAGTCAGTCTCTTCATCTCATGCCATTTTACTTCCTTGTCGAAAGTACAAGTTACGCGTATGTGGCTTTTAATATACGCTCATACTATATTCGGTGCCTTCTCTCTCAATCATAATATGAAATCATATAGTTAATAACAGTCTTATTATAGGACAAGTTTTTATTATGCAAAAAATTGTTTGCAAGATCTAAAATGACGTCTGACTTTTTTCTTAGGTCTGCACGTGTCATTTTCGTTATATACAATTCAAGGATAAATTAGCATTCATATTTACATCTTGTGTCGTATTATGGAATGCATAAGACTTGCTTATTCTTCGTTATACCGACAATTTTCTGAAAATTACAACAACATCGCGTATACTAAGAATAATATATCACATATATTACGTCGATGTTACTTTTAATATCGAAATAATAATTTCCGAAATTAAATTTGACATCTGCAAGTCAGTTACATTATTCAAGAGATTAAGGCCGGTTTATTAAAAGTCAATCCTTATTTCAAGACCGTCTTAAGTAATGTCTTAAGATGCTAATACGAATCTGTGATTTGTTCAGGACATCTTCAAATTGTGCTTAAGACGATCTTAAATATAAGAATTGATTATGAATATCGGCTAAGTATGTTTATACATATTAAGGTGAAAGAGTGCTTGGAAACAATCAAAATAATAATGATCGCTTGAATGTGATTATATCGTTATTCAAGAAACTTCTTCAACTTCCGCTCTTACAATAATTTCAATGCTTAATTTACAATGTAAATTTATGATGCAATATTTGACAGTCATCTGAAGAATTTGGTATACTTTATTTATTCATGACAGATGAGTGATACATGGATACGTGGAATCATATTCAGTTGACCTATCTGCGATCACTATCGCATTCGGAAATTGCGTGATTAAGGTCAAATTTAACATTTCGTTAATAAGTATACCGAAATATTTGAATGTTACCGGAATAACACACACAAACCCTTAGGCAAGTATTACGTAAAGACGCCGTTTATACGAATTACATAATACGAATCATTTACAATCTTGTGAGGGATATTTTAAAATATTATGCGTCCGTTAAATAATAGCCGCTGTTATAAAGTCTTAATATTAAACAAGTTGGAGTCCTTCGAATCGGTAATTAAGATGCAAAAAAAGTGCTATATCAACGTTTGATAGCATCAAATTCCGATATTTTAAATTTATGTTATAGTAAAAAATTAATTGCTAGCTCTTAATGGAAAATTAATTGCCAGCTCTTAATGGAAAATTAATTGCCAGCTCTTAATGGAAAATATTTGAACTATAGTGAATAATTTAAATGACTGTTATGTATTTTTACCGTAATGACTATAATTTGGTATTGTTTTATTTCAAAATTCGGCAAATCAAATATTAATAGATAATGAAGTATATTCACGTGATTTGTGGCCACGGAAGTATTATAGTGGATTATGATTACTTGTATGACAACTCACCACGTTTATAAGTTCCGTACAAGATGTTGTTTTATTCACAGCCATTTTTTTTCGTAGACACCGATTGATTGCCGACCAATTCACACAGCAATCCAAAGATCGAAGTCACGTAAAAAAAAAAGAGTTCAGAATTTTATATAAATTATATAAATAATGTTTATGAATAAGAATCTTATTAACGGTATATATATTATGTGAATATCTAAATAAGATATAGAGATTTGTTAATAGTGAATTTAGAAGTAAACGCATCAGCACACAAACAGTAATTAACTAAACGTCTTCCGTCTTTAAGCCTCGACTTCGATTTAATGTATGCATCGTGAATAATCAATAATGACCTCAAATGATATTTTGCTCTACGTCTAGATTCGCGTACTTTGAATATAAATATTTTTACTTATACGAGTAAACGTGGTTTCATGGATTTTTGAAATATCAAACTAGGAAGGAATAATAAATCGTCGAAACGATATTTATCTTATTCAAAAATTTCGACGAAATTTCTCGTATGAGTTTTGAAATAGTCATTAATTAGATGTGGATCTTGCAAATCATCCTTGGATGTCAACTTATTAATGCCAACGACATTAAGCCTGTATCAAACTATGCAAGAATTGAAGAATAAGAAATGATAATTGAAATTTGATCAATTATGACAAAGAAATTTTAGCTCCTTTTGTTCTAATCAATCAAATGCCAATCTTTTTAATTTTCAATTTTCAATTTTCAATGTAGTTTGATGTATGGCTTATAAACTACTCTGGTTACGCAACAGGATTTCCCGTTTTTTTTTTTTTCGAAAATAATAATAGTTTCAGTGGCATATGATGATTGATTATTGTATCGCTTCTTGCCATGTGGAATGCGTTGTCATGTTTTATGTACAAAAGCCATTAGACATATCATTAAAAGTCAAGAGAATAAAAACTTATAAATGCAACACTTTAGCATAATTATAGAGACACAAGGAGGGAGAGGGAGGGAGTCTCTCAGGCTATGTTTCAAAACGTATTTTCCAAGGAAAATTTTACTGGATGGTCGTTCCGAAATTTTTTTGAGCACTTTCAGGCCAGCGAGTAAAATTTTCCTTGGAGAGAAAATTTTACATCATTTTAGAACCTAGCCTAAGTATATAATTATATTACAGTCGAATTATATGTTTATATATATTTTTTGCATTTCTTTTATCATTTTTTTTTTTTTTTTCTCTCCTCTTGCATCGCTCTCCCATTCTTATTCGCGCGACCATATGAGACAAGTTGTGAGAAAGGACAGCAAGTGAAATGAGAACTTTTACAAAATATATAAATAGAAGGGCAATAGCAGGCTGAAAAGTGTCGGAAGGAAGTGAGAAAGAAAATCGTAGTTGCCTCTCTCTTGTGAGTAACTACACATACAAGCATCGCGTCTGTAGTATACGTACTTTCGTGCACACGCACACATTGTGACTAATGTAACCTTATTTTTCATTGGGCCAAACCGGTAAGCCGTGCACGCGCACTTTTGAACAGTTAGTCACAAGAGAGAGGCAACTATAATTTTCGTTCTCACTTCTTTCCGACATGTTTTTCTATCGGCAAACAAAAGGTATTCCCCTTCCATTTATGTATGTTCTAAGAATGAAAAAAGTCTATTGCACAATTACAAAAGTACAGGCAATGGGAACAGGAAATAGAAATTATCCACCAATAGGAGCAGGGAATAATATCTATTCCCTGCTCCTATTGGTGGATAATTTCTATTTCCTGTTTCTATTGCCTGTACTTTTGTAATTATGCAATAGGCCAAAGACTTGCCTCTTACTGTCTCACTCTAGCTCTACACATAATCACGTGATCACGCAATGTACGCAGTGGGGAAGACAAGAGTGAAACAGAGATATATATAATATGAAAATAGAGAGAGAGAGAGAGAGAGAGAGAGAAGAGTAAATAATACGAGGACGTGATTCTACTTGTGATTGATGTATACTTCTATATTTGTGTAGAATTGTAGATATATAAAATCCGTTTTGAAACTGTCACGTTCACTGAACGTGATCTTCGTATATACATACGTTTTATCACTTAAATAACAGCTGATAATCTGCGCGCGTGAAGCGCATTGTGATGCGATGGAACATCGAAAACGTTACGTATAATAAAATACGTATTTCGATCGATATATAAAATAAGATTGTCGCTCAATTAAGAGAGCTATGTTGTAATAAATTGGCCCATTAGATCTAAATGAAGATTTGACCAATTTGGTTTCGGTGGCCAGGGCGGTCAGCCAGTGGGCGAAGGCGAAAGACGTAATAAAGGATCCTCACTCAAGACGATTAATAGCGAGAAATTTGTTTTGGAATATATTATTTAATTATATATATTATGGATCCTTGAAACTAATCTGCGTTTGATTTTTCGTTTAAATTAATTGATCTCGCATTTACCAAGTTGTCAAATCTAACCTAAAAATGGAGCAAAATTCTCCCTCATTCTCGTCAAATGATACAGTGTCCAGCCAAAAATCACTGCCATCTTCTCACGATTCCGGTTGGAACGATCCACCAAAATGGGCACTGTCTTCGCAGCATAATTCATCTGGAACTAAGAGACTCTTAAACAAACGAGTGGCATTTCCATTATCTTCGCAGATCTCTGCTGCAGGGAAAATTGATTCATCTCCTCCTTCATCGAATACTCCTCCCATTTTACAATCTTCCATGGCTCCTATAATAACTACAGCTCCCCATAAGCCTCTTGTCACACTTATCGCTAAAGAATTTACAACAAAGGAATCAGATTTTGACAAAGATCAAGCTCTGACAGAAGTTTTGGCCAATCTAAAATTAGTAATGACAAAGCAGAAGATAGAAACGAACAAGACAGAAGAGATACAAAGACGATTAGATATCATGAAAGCTGACTGGCGCGAAAATAAATTAAACGATACGATACACAGAAGTGTTTTAAATATATCGAAAGGTATTGATAAAATCTTTGCATTCATATATCAATATTTTTGTAACAAGTAATTTATATTTTCAGCATTGATGAGGAAAGATACTGAAGAAGCTGACAAGATCCACATTGCTCTTATGATACAGCATGCAACTGCTTGCCGTACTTGGATGCCAGCTATTAGGCATATTATTTTTGAATTAAGAAAAGAATGAATTCCAATGTTTCGCAGCCAAAACAATCATCTCTATTATCAGTTGAATCAAAGAAAAAGTGAGGCTATTGCTAAATAATCGTATTGTACAGAGCAATTAAAAAAAAAAGGACAGTTATTTGTTACTTCTTATACTCGGCTATACACAATATTTTTGTAGGAAATACATTATACAGTGTCTTGTATACACTATACAGTAATATACATTACCATGGGTTACGATTTCTTATAGGAAATTATTACACGAATAAAAATGAGAACGGTTATACTCATAAAAGTTTTTTGTATTTTTCATTTCTCTCTTATGTATATTCACAAAGGACAATTACATCTGTCTTACCACGTATCTTTGTCTAAATGTATTCTTATGTTGATAATAGTCATCGATAGCTAAAATCATTTATTTTATTACTTATACGTATCATATACTCACTATCGTATTTTAAGCATACTTCAATCTTAAGTGGACGCTCTATGCATCCTGAACGAAATGTATTATTAATCTGAAACGTTCTCATTTATTTTTCGCCCAAAGTGAGTCTTTTATTCCATTGCTTTCGCTGTCTCTCATTCTAATTTTGCTTCGATTCGTGTCGCGACTACCGCACACAAAAATGCTTTACAAGAGTTATGGCTCTTAGAAAACTTATGCTTATAACTTACAATCATTTCTTTAATCGTCAATATATTAATTTTTTTCCACTCTTCGCGTAAATAAATATTCATAAATACATTGGGGAGCGACGTGCGTGAAAGCTCTCTCGACTATTTTTTTTTTTTTTTTTGCTCTTTCACTCTCTCATTTTCTCTTCCTTTCTCTCTGTCTCTCTCTCTCTCTCTCTCTCTTTCTCTCGCCCTATTTCGCTCTCAGGAAGAACGTATCTCGCTAATCTCGCATAAAATTACGAATTCGCCGAGAGATAATCACGTTCTCGCGCGTCCCCGCCCGAATTTCGATTTAAAATTTTTTCATGGCTTTGTCCAAAAATATATATACACATATGTAGTCGGTGTATATGTAACGCTGTATCTTTACAATATACATCCGTGGATTCGGGCTGATTGTGAGTCACAAATCGGCTTAACAAAATTAACTGGTATGTGTGTGTATTTGTGTGGATCGCTGTTTTTTTTCCCTAAATGATACAGTAATACTTGTACAAAAGGAGTAAAATAAAATTTGGTTGATTAGGATTAACGTTAACCGATGTTAGTGTAAACGGTCTTTAGATCCTTGTAATATTTGATGAAAAGCGCTACTTTGCATTTTGCCCATTTCGCTGCTTGCAATTAAAAGATATCGCGCTTAAATTATGGCGATGCAGTGTTTCGCTGACTTTGATCCGTTAATCGTTTACGATAATAAGGCGTGTAAAATCGATTTCGCGGAACATATACATCGACTTGTTTCGTTTTGCTTTTTTTGTTTGTTGTTTTTTTATTGTTACACATCCATACGCTTACTACAAACTATTTAAAAAATTTGTTTTCGTACTTCTCTCTCTCTCTCTCTCTCTCTCTCTCTCTCTCTCTCTCTCTCTCTCTCTCTCTCTCTCTCTCTCTCTCTATCTTTCGTCCGTTCGTTTTCACTCGCCCGTTTATTTATTTTTTTTTCTGAGTTTTCTCATAAAGTTTTTTGTATAAAACAAAATGGCATCTTTTTGGCATTGGAAGAAAAAATACACTCTTCAACGTTTATTTCTTTTTTAATTCACCGTCGTTCTATCTTCAATCGTAACCCCCCCCCCCTTTTTCGCTAATTAATTAATCTTTGTTAATCAGATTTCAGATTTTTTCTTCCTTATACAATACAGGGATCTATGCAACGACTCGTCCGCCCGAAAAATCGCGCAATCGCCCCTTGTGTCAATTCATTAAATATAATTTTTATAAAAATTTTATCTAAGAAATATATTCACACACAAATTGCGCAATTGCTTAATTTGATAAATTTGTGCCTGTAACAAAGAAATAAAATAACTATGGGATGAACTATCGTTGCATATCAATCTATATTTCGGATACACGCGATGGTTTGTTACTTTTATTCTTGTATATCAATTATTGTGTTATTTTACAAACGCTTTTCCTCATTATTTAATACTATTTTGGCATCGTGTATTTCGAGTTTTCCCTTTTATAAAAAACTTTTTAGCAAGAACAACGATCTTCAATATATTTATAGACAGTTGGAAGTAGTAGTTATATAATGGCATTTAAGGTGCATTATAAGGCTAAGTTTTATTCCGGAAGATGATATGGAATTTTGATTTCCTTCGCACGTGGAATATAATAGGTGTCGCAAAAGCTCATGCTTCTTCTTCGTCATATTTTCAAAATGTTAACCGATTCATAAATTACACCAGAAAGTCAAATTCAATCATAATTCATTCTTCGTTACGAGGGGAGAGAAGATTAAAAAATATTTCTGAGTTATAATCAATACCACATAAAAAATTATTACAATAGGCGAGAATTTGTAACACCCATTAGATCCGAGAATTATGGAAAAAAACGCGCGCTCCAAGACTTAATCAAAACTCGATACAAAGTTATCGCATTTGTCATTGTATTGTCATTTTTGCGGAACGATACGAAAAGGAGGATAATCTTGTTGTATATGTTAAAAAAAGCCATCTCGGGCCCCAATGATATTCTACATTGTACTCTCATTGCCATCCGAAAAAGCTGCCTTATCTAGAAAATGTGTCAGTGATCTCGCATGCGTACCGGATGTACGCGCTTGTATGCGTGTGAAGCGAAAGAAACGAGTGTTGCGTTTGAAATAGTCCCATTTGCCGTACTTGTACGTATTTCTATCACGCGAAGAAATAGTACCGAACTTATATAGCTTATAGAACGGAGATACTTTTTTGGAATAGTTTGGAGAATTAGTATATGTGTATGTGAATTTTCGATATGAAATATATCGCGACGTTTCCACGTGCGTTTTTCGGTCTACCGATCTAAAAAAAATTTTTTTTTAATATTTGAACTATAAATATCTACTCAGCATGCACATCCCAAAATTCTTCTAATTTTTTTTTTTTTTTTTTTTTTTTTTTTTGAAAGCTTGAATAGATTTTACCATGAATTCTGCTTAGAATATTCAAGAGACAATACGATAGAATTTATACGATAGATATATGAAATAAGGGAAAAAAATGCTTGATTAATACTTTTTTTCCGATTGAAATTTGTATGTGTATGTCTGAGGCTGTTCCTTTAGAAGTGATACGAGCAAAAAGTCAATGTAGCACATTGAAATATTTTCGCATTACGGAAATATCGATCAACCGGTGCGCACGGGAAAGTCTCGAGATAATCTCAATCGAAACTCGAGCCGCCAGCCTGCTGAAAAAATAGAATAACGATACAACACCACGTTATCAAACTTAATTAATAAATAATACATTAAATTAGATTATATTACTAGTTATTACTGTGTTGCCGATATTATTATTATTATTACTATTACTATTACTATTACATGCGATAACTAATGAATGATAATATATTAATGATTCCTATAATACTCCAGTAGGCGAGGGTTGGTCGCGTCTCGCTTCTTTCTTTTTTTCATTCCACCGATTTGCGGACACAAATGTAAAAAGGAAAGATAGGACTCGACTGGTACGCGAGCCAAAATCAAAAACTCGTCGTAATTCACTCCCCATTATTAGCTAAAATACAAATTTTTGCGCTGTAAAGTGCTACGCTTACTTGAAAAAGTCGAAGATAGTCGTTGAAATATACCGTCATAGCGAAAATAAATAAATAAGTAGACCTTTTCGATTACCGATTCTGCGTTCTCTTCCACGCCTTGGATACCTTCCTCTGGTCAGTCTTTCGCGATATTTATATATCTATTTACCATCTTGCTGAACATAAACGATCATAACGCGATCTCTTCGCGAGAAGCTTTACCGTCTTCCTTTTGGATTCTTGGCATTCCAGAATCAATTCTATTAACATTCTTGCCGTCCAGTGTCACCGAAGAGAGCACTTTTTAAATTGCTTTCATGCTTTCGATAAAAGGACGCTTCCTCTGCGCTCCTCAATCTTCCCTGAGGAAGGCCGAGGAACTTGAGAGAAAGGCCGCGACATTCTTCTTTTGGAGAACGTAGTGAACCCTCCTACCCGTCACTCCTTTGGAAATAGCATATACTTCAAAAGACAGCGTGAGAATATGGAAAGCGTGACTCAAAAACATGAAAGGTGCGAATCACCGTCAAGATATTACTGGGCTCTCTTAACGGAAATATGGAATGTGCTCGATAATTTGATAGGAGCGTAATGGGATGAAGGAGAACACAACACTTCTGGTTTTCGCCCCCGATTTTGGAAATTTGGAAAGTCACAAGTGACAGCCTAGTACCAAAAGCGCTAACGTTACATTTCTCATCAACAGATCCGCTGTTTTAAGATCTAATACTTCTCTACACACAACAGAAAATCCAATATGCACAAAAAAGTTGGTTTTGATCCGCTGCCATTGTGTCAAGAAACATCGATCTACTGTATTGAAATCCTTTAAGAGACTTTCCACGATGACAGTGGGTATCTATAATCCATCAAGAAGCCAATCGATATACTGCCAGAGGTTGGCCCTTGATATCAAAGGTCATCAGCAGAACTCTGTTGCCTGGCTTCGTCGTGCCGCTTGCAACAGGCGCAGACTAAAAGATGATTAATATATACAAATAAAATCGAGGATAATAAGAAAATAATGATAAAGTCACAGATCGAATTTTTCCATATCTACTAATTCAATAATACGACCACGCGTCGAATCTCAGAGAGAATTGATCAAATTCCTTTTGTCACACCAATTAGTTATCGACCATTCTTATCTATCCCTTTTATTTCGACAAGATGTCAAATGCAAATGTCATCGCTTATATTGGAAAATAATTAACCCTTTAAATTCTATCCTACAACTGGTTCGTACACAATTATTTTGATATATTTGTCGAATTTTTAATAAATTATGCCGAATATTTTTTGGTTCGAATAAAAAGCGTTAAATGAAGTGAAACAAACACACGTAAGGGAAGAACGTCAAATCGATGATGGAGACAACACTTGGCGTGTCCAACGTATATCGCGGACCAATAGATACACCACCCCTACTCTACGCGTCACGTGATTGTTAGATAAATGCTTTGTACTCAGCCGACCCGAAGGGCGCATGGTTAGTATTATATCGCTTGCCACTTGAATTAATCGTACTTAGTACTTAGCTACGAGTACAAACACGTAAATAAATACGAGAATAAGAAGCGAAATGTACAAAGGCTAGAAATCAGATATACATTACATATCATTTAATTAATTTAAAGACTTGAGATCATTGTCGTCGTGTCGTTTGGATATTTAGGATTGTGCTTGGACTTTCGCGAAGAATCGTTCAATTAACGAATATAAAAAAGAGGTGTTCCCGGAATTATCGCCCTCCCTTTTTCACTTCGACAAACTCTGAAAAGAAATTAAAACTTGAGAGCATTTCACAATTTATATTATTTATAAATGATATTATATATAATAAGAGACATTATAAAAAAGATATATCATTATGTTATAATATTTGCCTAATTAAGATATCTTACCCAACGCTTTCTATTGTATATTTAGTTCAAATAATTGATATTTCTTATACGATGCTATCTTTATTTTCTTTTTCGACTTCTACGAAGTTTCTCGAAAGTGCGATAATTCTGAGATTATATCGTGCAAGTTTTTTTTGAGTGTTTGAAGCGTGCAGTACGCTTAATGTGTGCTCTGTGTATACGTGTGATATCGCGTGATTCATCATCTAGACTTCGACTAGCTAATAAGATTACAATTCTACCAACACGAAATCGTTATATGTAAGCGATATTACTTAAAGTGTACAGGATCAGAATACGAAAATCTATCGTATCAAAGTCTTCGCAAGGCATAGCCTTTCATCGGAGCTTTTCTGATACATCAATAGCCTCGGTCATTATCATTGTCATCTCAATTTTGCAGCCTCCGGCTCGACTGCAAGAGCCTTTGTCGAGTTCAGCTCAGTAAAAAGTCAATATAAAATGCGAGCCCCGATAAAGGGTGATATCACACCCGGCGAGGCTTTATTCGAGCACGTTTTTGTCGCTATGTTTAAATCTTGCGTAAAACCCGAAATAGAAAAATGGCAGTGCAATTTGTGTTTCTCGTTTTTTTCTTCGGAATAACTAACTATAACGATAATAACAATATAAAGCCTCTCGTGGTAAAGTCGCCGCCTCGTCGCTCATCCTCGATCGGAGACGTCGCGATTCTCGTCATCAGGATCTTGTATCTTAGATCCTCTTGTTAGATTAGATTTCTAGCATTTCTCGATACAAGCTTCGATCATCAACGATCGAAGTTGTACCGTCCGACCTCGACTCATCCAATCGCACCGCCTTCCTGGTATGGGCCAGTTATCATACACGGGTGCATCGGAAAGAGCGTCGTCCAAGTCATCGTAGTATATGTGGGTGATCTCATCATAAACTGTGAGCTGGGAACATTTGGAATGTGCGACAGCGATGGAAGTGGTGTCGTTTTCCCATTTATCGAACCGCCGAGACTCGTCACAGTAGTTGAAGTCGATGAATTGGTCGTCGACGAGGACATACTATTGATGGTCGATGTCGTGACGCCCAATTTTCGCAGTCGCATTTTCTCCTCCCACTCGTCCCAACCGTGCCTGGGTCTGTTTAGATTGCGATGCTGATAAAATACCAAGCTAATCCTGGTTGGATTGAGGCGATTGGGCTTTTTTAAGGCAGTGGTGGCGTGCATCTCGTGCTTCGCGCACTCAAAGAGTACACTGCCGTGGCCTAAAGCGATCGCAACACCACCCATTTGCGGATCTTTGAAACATTCCTCGTTTTCGGAATAGTCCGCTACTTCGCCAAGTGGCTCCGCTTTTGGCGGAGGCTCCGGTAACACCGGGAAGTAGGGTGGCGGTCCGTAGATATCCCACCGCGGTGCGTCCCACCTCGTCCAACCGGAATTCAAACTTTGGTATGTTGGATTCAGACCCTGGTACGGATATTGAGACGAGTGAAAGCAGCCTTCGCGCTTTGGTTGCTGATAAAATTGCTGAGAATATTCCGGAGTTTGATACGACTGATGATGATTATAATTATAACCTTCCCACGTGTTTGCGTAAGATTTCTCAAATACCGGATAGGTCGGATATCCATATTGAGGAAACGCATGGTGACTTAAACCAGACATGGCATGAAAATCTTGTACTTGTTTCATCTCCTCCGTCCAAGCTAGAGAATTCGAGTTGGAATTGGGCATTTCCTGTCTACCGTCATAGAATCCTTCTCGCATTTTATCTTCTGAATAATTATTCTTTACTTGATTGGATATGCATCCATTTTGAACCGAGCTGCTACTTAGAGCATTTGCAAATATAGGCTTTGATTCTGACGGTTTTAAAAATGTTCTGGTCAAAGGATTTGAATACGTATTGGACTCCGCAGATGGGTTCTGATTGGATATCGTTCGCGAGGGTGGTCTTCCTCTTGGCACTCGGAATGGCGACGGTTCAGATGGCGTTTCCCAGGAAGTAGTCTTGGTTTGATCCGTCCTTGTTAGTTTATTAGCCCAGATTTTTCTATCACCTATCTGCTGGTCATTAGATTGCTGTGAATTCTTAACTTGATTAGGACCCCATGAGTTTGTCGTATTCCAATTACGCGAACAACCAACTTGATCGGAAGACGGGGATACAGAATGATTGACCACGAAGGGCTTTAATTCCGATTGTCTTTGCGCATGATAAATAGGTTTTCGTTGATCATTCGGTATCAATGAGCATTGCGCGTCATTTCGCTGTTCAAATGCTGGCAAATGCAATGAACTGTGCATCACAATGTCTGTGCTTGGAGTTTCCATTGTCTTATGATTACTATTGTCTATGCAAGAGAATAAATTTGCCGTATTACCGTCACCATATTGATTTGGATAGCCGGAATTTATGGATGATTGTATCTGTTGCGATGGATAAGGATGTTGCATTCTATTTACGAATGTTTGCTCGGTCTGTGGCCTCAGCAATTTCGCGGAATTTTCAGCGTCTATATAATTTTGCGTCATGGTGTTTGAATATTTTTGCTGACTAGAATCTCCCGGGTATCTAGGAGATGATAATCTTAATTGATTGGCGATGTAATCCTGTCCCATATTGCGAACATGATGAATAGTTGGCGACGGATTCATCTTGGATGGAGAGTTTCGTGTGGCTTCCACATCGAACGGTGAATTGAGAGAACCGATTCTCGAAGAACAGTCATTTCGTCTATTGTCAGAAGCGGGATAATTTCTAGGTACCATATGATGATTATAATTAGTTTCCATATTTGAATGTTCCAATCCGTTCGACGAAATCATCTTCGGATCGTGAAGCATCGAGGCATAGCCTCTCGATGACACGCCATAAGACGTTTCTCCGGATACATTCGCGTAGGAACGAGGCGAAATGGGATGAGTTCTAGTTGAATTCCCATAACATCCTCTGGCTGAATCCACTGTAGAGTTAGCTAGATTTCTTGAGATCGGTCTGTGCTCTTCTTGTGAAACGGTACTTCTAGGTCTGATATCTGGATCCAAACTAGTACTATCTGGATCTACTTTGATGTCCCTTTCTAGACCGCTAAACGAAGGATACTCTCCCCATGGATTCAACCAGTTGCTTTTTCGCTGTTCAAGCCAGCCATTTCGATTCCATCCTTGTTGCTCACTCTGATACGATCCCCAACCTTGATACATGGATACCGGACTATCTAAGACCGTGGATGATACCTGAGAACTTTGCAATTGCGCGTCAATTCCTTCAAATATTGGTGTCATTTCCAGCGATAATTGCGACTCTCTCAGTTGTGGTTTAGAAGAGTCCGCGTGCCCCGGCGAACGTCCAACATCCACCATCTTTTCTGGGAAGCTCTTGACTGTATCCTTTTTACCGTTCGAAATATCAGATTCGTCTTCTTTCCTTTTCTTACCATGACGTCTGCAGGGCTGGAGCGGAACCGATCTAACTCGAACCTCGCATGGATATCTAACAAAAGCATGATTGTAAAGCATTTATAGATGTATTAAATGTTTTTTGTAAATTATAATTATACGCAATGCAATCCTTACATAGAATATTTCAGGTTCTTTTAAGAAATGCTTACTTAGATAAAATTTCAAGAGCGCCGGAGCAAACCTTCTTTTCTTGTCCTTCTTTTGAACCAAATTCGTCTGTGTCGTCCATTATATAAAGAGGTAATACATGTAATTGTTCGTCTTCGGGTTTTGATAGTGTTCGATGTTTCGTCAGGCTAACTACCTGAAAAATATAACAACGTGCATACTACAAATAAAAAATGTTTTAATATTTGTAAAATGATTAGCTTCGTATTTTTTTCTTGACACTATCGAAGAAATAATATTGCATCGCAAGTCAATCTATCCGATTAATCAGACTCGATATATGGAATTCACTTACCACGGTACATCCGTTATTCATGTTGTGTAGATCCCGATGAGAGTGCGCGCAGAAATCAATGCAAGCTGTAACACCGGAAAAGGGTCGACCTGGCTTAAATCCCAAACGACATTCGCTCGCCTCTCGTTCGAATTGAGTTTGATTATTGAAAGCTTCCGGCGCGAGGCTAAGATATAAAGGCGATAAAAGTGTCGCCAAGACATGCATTCTCTCCTCGACTTCTTGTTCCTGCAAAAACAATTGTTTCGTTATAATTTAAAATTGACTATATCGATATTCGTTCAGATTGTTTTCCAGTATACCTCCGATCGTACAGACAGTCGAAACTTTCGGACGGTTTTGCTCCTAGCATACTTGCAGCCGTTGTAATACATCGACCAAGAACAGCCAAAGGAAAAGCTAGCACCGCAATTGTCAGGATCGAGCCCTTGACACGCGCAAGTTCGTGGTTCATTAGTGCCGCATCGTCTAGTTGTTGGAAGACCGAATCGGTTGAGTTTGTGACTTAAGAGAGAGTAAATCCGATCCGCTTCGTGAGTCGGCACTCCCTCCCAAGCAACCATAGCTACAACGATCCAAGCAGTTGGACATTTGTGACCTTGACGATGCTTGACGATGGTTAAGATCTTTTCGTCGATGCCGGATCGTCGGATAATCTAACGGATTATTAATATTACAATTTCGTATAAGTAAAAAAAAAGAAGCTGCTAATACAATTTCTTTGTTTTTTTAATATCATCTTTATGTGAGATTGTTTAGAGGGAACGACTTACCCATTTGGCCATTGGACACCCTTGTGTGGTTTTACCCTCCTTGCCTGTATAGATGACCTTTTCGAATCTTATCGCAGCGCCCTTAAGGCCGGTTCTTCGTTCAAGATCGTTCCGAAGATCAGGTAGGCTTGCAGCCGCCCCGAGATGAGTGTAGTATGAACCGGGCTCTGGCGGACCTTGTGGTTGAACCTCATTTTACTTACGAGCGATCGACGCGTCAACGAAAGGAAGCAACAGAAGCGGAAACATTTATGCCGCGCATGAGGTAGGTATGCCCTTGCGAAAAGGGGGTAGGTTAGGTACGCACATTCTCCTCCGGATTTCGGGACGCATAATCGGTCGGTGTAGTTATTGGCCATAAAATGTATATTAGTATACGTTTATAACTTTTCTTTCGTGTGGTTTCGTGGTTAGTGTGTTCTCTCAATGTTAGTGTAATGCGAAATATCCAATTGTGCAACTCACATTTGTCGGCGGGGAAGCAGTTGCAGTCCGGTACTTCGGTTCTGACATTATTCTTCAGTTTGTCCAAGTGATCTTGCAACTTTGTCGTCGTGGTCGCCGCAGACGCAGGAGTACGCGGACTATGCGGTCCTTCGTTTTTTAACTCGGCTGCTTGTGGAGAATCGGCCAGCATTTCGTCTTTGGTTTGAAGACCCTGGCAACAACCATCCTTTAGATGTTCCGGAGTCGGTTGTTCGATCCCACCTCTTCGACAACACCATGAACCGGTTTCCGGCGATACTTTTGCGGGGCCACCATCGCCGCGGAATTTATAATCTGGAATCATCTTTCCGCTCTCTTCATTTTCGGCGACATTGGACGTATCGCCATTACAGCTATAATCCCCGATGTTCTCCTGCTTGATCACGTGATCGGAGTCGCGTTTATCGATATCTTGGGAAGATGTGCGAATGATTGTCGTTTTTAAGAAATCCAGACTATCGCTTTTCATTTCGTCACTATCAGATGTCTTCTGAGACTCCTCGAAAGACGTGTCCCCGATTTGATCCATGCATAATCTTTGTTGAAAAGATTTGTCATCTATATCTCGATCTTCGTTATCTTTCCTTTGTACCTCCCAAGATTGTTGATCTTTCTCTTTGTCGCGCGATCGATCAATGATATCATTCTTGTTTTCCGTAGCAAGCTTCATAAAGCTTTCGAGGGCTGTCATTCCATTTTCCGACGGTAATGCAGGATTACCGCTATCCTTATTGTTATCGTTATTATCGTGATTATGTTCTCCTTCCGTCCATTCCCATATGCCACCACCATCGGGCAAACTATCTACCCGAGAGTGGTGGCTATGCGATAAAAAATTACCGGTCAAGTTCTCATTAGATTGCGACATTGAAATAATGTTCGATTGATTGATAAAATGATCCATGCGTTTTTCTTGCATCTTTTCACTATTATCGTGCGCGTCGCATAACTGATCATCCGCTGGATATTCTCCGGCGGATCCTTTGTTGCTGTTCATGTGTTGCGATTGCATCTGATGTTGATGAGTCTGCAATTGTTGCTGCATTTGTTGTTGTTGTTGTTGTTGTTGCTTGTTCAGGATCATTGATTTTAGCCGACTATTAAGATTTACTCGATTAGATTGAGTATAGACATTGTTTTCCGGATTATCCTGATTCTCCGGAAATCCATTTGGCTTGTTAGTATCTACCGTTGTTTGTTGTTGTTGCCACGTGATTCTTTCTCCTGAGTTTTGCATCTCCTGCTTTGTCGTCTGTTGTCCCCAACTCGGTTGATTCTCCGATACTGAGTTTGGTGACCAGGACATTCGATTGTCTAGCTTGTTCTCCTGCGTCAGTTGATTTTGCCACTGATGACTTGGAGTTCGTCTAGGACTGGGCTGCGAGTCTTGCCACTGTTGCTGTGGCTGTTGACTATTATCACTCTTTATGCTATTTGGTGACCAATTAGGTTGACTAGTCGGTGTGTCGGGCCACGACATTTGATTGGACGGTGTGAGTCTGGGATTCTGTTCCACCTTGGTTTGCTGCGTCCATTGCTGCTGCTGCTGCTGCTGCTGTTGCTGTTGATGATGCTGCTGCTGCTGCTGCTGCTGCTGTTGATGCTGCTGCTGCTGTTGATGCTGCTGCTGCTGCTGCTGCTGTTGATGCTGCTGCTGCTGTTGATGCTGCTGCTGCTGCTGCTGCTGCTGTTGATGTTGCTGCTGCTGTTGATGCTGCTGCTGCTGTTGATGCTGCTGCTGCTGTTGATGCTGCTGCTGCTGCTGCTGTTGATGCTGCTGTTGATGCTGCTGCTGCTGCTGCTGTTGATGCTGCTGCTGCTGTTGATGCTGCTGCTGCTGTTGATGCTGCTGCTGCTGCTGCTGTTGTTGTTGTTGCAGCTGTGACTGCTGCTGCTGTTGTATTTGTTGTCCCGAAGGCGTGAGTCTTGGATTATGCTGAGATCCTTGCATCTCTGGACTATTTTGCTGCCAATTACGTTGGACGGAAGACGTCATCCTCGCGCTTTGTTGTGCATTGTTGTGATCTGACAGTTTTGGAGAGTGCTGTAGCCACGTCTGATGTTGAGGCGGCTGCTGCTGGCTGGATGGCGTCAACCGTGAGTTTTGTGGATCCCTTAGTTTCGGACTTTGTCGTGACCAATTTCCCTGAGTTTGTTGCTGCTGATTGTCAGCGTTCTCGGACCACGATTGTGGTGTTTGGGGTTCCTTTATGCTTCCAGTCTCCCAGCTCATGTGACTTGCCGGTCTTGGTAGTTCCTGCATTTGAGTAGTTTGTTGTTGTTCCATTTGCTTTATATTGCCTTGCATATTTTGTTGCGAGTGATGTGACTGTTGCTGCATCGCTCCGTCTTGCCAATTTATGTTACTGTTGACACTACTGCTCATTTTTTCGCTCGTATCTGACCATATGTGCTGTTGAGTATTGTCAACCGTCGGTTGTTGTCGTTGCATTTGTTGATGATGTTGCTGCTGCTGCTGCTGCGAAACCATATGCCATTGGTTTTGCGTTGGTTGTTGACCCATTTCCACGTAGCCTGGATATCCGTTAGAGTTGTGTAAACTCTGTGGGTCCGGTTGAAGTGGATACCCAGGCATCTCGTTTCCCGACACGTTACTGGCGGAAATCGTGGCGAATCCTTTTACTTGCGTATCCGCGGTAGTTTGCTGCTGCTGCGATGATTGTTGTGAACCTCCCTGTTGCTGTTGTTGACTATCCATGTGCACCGAACTGCTGCGACTTGTCGGCGTAGTCGACGGAGGCGGTGCCATCGTCACTTCCTGCAAGAAGCCCACGTAGCGTTCGTTGCGAATGCTTCACACGATTCTTTAGAATAGCTATCAAAATGAGGACAAATACGAGAAGGTCGTAAGACGTTCTTGTAATTAAATGTATAAGCTGGAACCGTTATTTAATCAGCGACTCTTACTTGTTGTTGGTAGCCGTTTACATAATCTTGTCTTTCGTAGGCAACTGATTGATTAGCGGTAGCTGCAGGATCTACAAATTGTCCATTCAACTGCCTTTGAGATGTCGAAACCACTGTCTGTCCTCCAACAGGAGCCAGCGGTGAAGGCTGTCCCGTGATGGTGTATTGTCCCGTTGTCCCGGCTCGTTGAAACGCAGACTGATCCGCCGGTATGAATGTCTGTTGCTGATATGGGACTGCAATGTTCGAATTGATAGATTGATACAAACACGCAATCTTACGTAATGTGATACGAAGAGAAAACTTGTCTTTAATGAGACGAAAATTTATACGATAAATTAAGTATAAGTAAATGGGAAACTATACATTCCAAAGAACTCTTTATACGTTTATATTTCTCCCTTGCGATATAATTTTGCAAACGTTCTACGCGCCGCATTTTATTCCGTTTTCTACTCACCTGCTTGAGGATGATAGGGTGTTGCGGCGCTATACTGAGTATGGTACCTCAACTCTTCGAGTTGATTTGGCGCGGAAATCTGTTGAATAAATTGTTGAGGCGGCCACGGCGCCGGTGATGTCTCGACTGCGACGGCGCCAACTGGTCCGACTCCTTGATGCCAAACTGTGTTTCCAAAACCAGCTGTTGGTCGGAAGCCAGCACCGGAATCTCCATAAAATGGCATCACTCCGGGTGACTGCGCATAAAGAAGAAGAACTGGAGAACGTTTCCATCATTTGTCGATTCCTTCAGTTTCAAATCAGTCGCGAAATTTCTTCTGTCATTAAGAAACGCTTCGAAAATTGAAAAAGTTTAAATGAAAATCAATATTTTATAGTGGAATATTTTACCATGTAATAAATAATAACAATAATAGCGATCACCCGGAATAAAATGACGCACCGCACGTGTAAAAATGGAGCTGTACAAATTCGCTTTCGTTTATTTTCGTTCGTGCTCTTCGGCATTGCCTCCCTGTCTCGCGTTCTCTGTCAACGAGACAGAGCGAGAAAGAGAAAGCTCGGCGTGCGGGGCTGGAATCGACAAAGATGGAGTCGAAGGGGAAAAAAGGACGGTATCGAGGCTGCCGAGGCGGAGAGGAACCAACCGTCCGCAGCGATGCGAGGCGAAGAAGAGAAAAGCCGGCAACCTCGCAACCAGACTGTAAAACTTTGTACAACACAAAATGAGAGAAGCGAGAGTCAAGACGATTGGTTCGTTTACCGCGGCCGATCTTTTGTCATCCGCTTTCGCAACGATTGCCCTCGAAAGACGCGCGCAAATACATTCGCGATCTTACGGAGCGAAATTTGTAGAAGCAAGAAACAACGTGCGCGAACACTCGAACTTCAAATTACAAATAGATTCATATTTAATCGCTTTAGATGGCTAAAACGAGCCGAATCTGCTCCCTAAATCGACGCTCGATTATTGAATTTTCATATGAATCGAGCTCGATCGGAGTGATTACACAAGCGGTTAGAAAAAGTAAAAGTACCGATAGACTGAAATGCATTCTACATATAAACTAAATTTATTAAATAAAGGGACTTTTACATTTCATTTATAAAAATATAATAATTTAGAAACGGATGTAGAATATAGATAAAAATAAGAAGGTATATATGTTTAATCGTTCGACATTTAACGCGTCGTCGCGACAAGCTGTTGAAACAAGCTGTTCATGTCGAATATTCGATCGCCCGAGTCGTCTCTATCTCTCTTCCTCTTGGAACGTAGAGAAACTCTGAGAACCCTCAAAAGTGACCGTGAATCGGTGTTTGTGGTCGAGGTTGATAGCGCCGAAGAACCTGGGCGTCTCGCCAAGCGAGGCGAGGGATTCCTCCACGGTATCATCCTTCTCTTTCACTTTACTCACACACATTCGCGCTCGCTCCCTCGGGGAGAAAATCCTTCCGTTCCCGTGGCATCGTGACCTAGGGCAACCTAAGACCCTGGCGTGATAAAACGGAACGTTCTGTGACAGCACCCAAACATAACCCACGGGAGCCAAGTTGCCCTTCCGGCGAATATCCCGGGGGAGTTTGTCGACCTCGATCACCACTTTTCACCTACTCCCGTTTCTCGAGATCTTCTTAGCATTTACAAACGCATCATCGCGCTCGCTCCTGCTCGATTGTAATCGATGTAAATCCCGACACTAATGTCGAGAGTCTGACGTCGCGGAGTCGAGGAAAAATAAAAATAAAAAAAAGAGAGAGAGAGAGAAATTCTACGTTTCTCGCTTTCTGTGAACGGCTAAACCGCATTGCGCGTAACGGTGGGACGCAATTCGCAATTTGCGTACCGGCAACAATCGGGCAACGGCATTTCGCGGTTTCGGTTTATTGCATAATTGGGCGTTCCAATGAATACGCCGCTGTAACGTTGATTCCTTTATCACCGCGGCATTAGCAATTATCGTATCGTACCCGACACCGTACGTGTTTGCGTGCGTCGAATATAGCCGCGTTTAACGCGCGAAATGCGCAATTAACATCGGACACACACAGTCATCAATGAAAATGTCGCACGCGTAAACGCAATTGTGGAAAGTAGCAATACGAATGCGTTTCGCCCGTATTGTATTTCGTGATTCTCCTTCTGGATTTATAAATGTACGATTATCGACAATCAATTAAAAATGATATCGTTGTATAGTGGAATAGATATTTGCGCGTAATACTGTTAAAACGATTATACCAATCGATCCAAGTTTCATTCAGATCAAGTAGTAATTCGAGTTTATAACTATTCGATTTATTCTAATAAATGCGTCTCTCGCGAAAAAGTTCTTCCGCGTCTACGCGACGAGTTGAATTGTCGCTAAACGCGTCGATGATTTAAAAAAAAAAAATAATAATAAAATAAAATAAAAAAAAAGTGATTCTCGTCGAACACAGACGATGAAGTGGGTGTTAAAAAACGCGCTGCGTTTATAGTCACAAGGTTACGAATTTATCGTCGACGCGATATCGCTCTGCCATATCGATTCGTTTATTTCATTTAAAGAACACACACGTGGAGGATTTTTGCGCGCATCGCGCAAAATGATGAGGCGGAAAAAATTCATTTATATGGATTTGACACTGATGTCGATCATTATTTCAAGTAACCGTGAATATTTGTGAGAGGAAAGAAAGTAAAAATTATATATTGATGTATTGGTATCAATAATCGAAAAATCCAGCGGATACCTATAATATTGTATTAAAAGAAGATCTCCGTATACGAATGTGACGAGAGATTTATCCTTAGCCGTACCCCCGTGCTTGAGAGAGAGAGAAAAAGAGAGAAGAGAACGGCTACCCTCGCCGGCTTCTCCTATCGTTACTCCTGCACCACCTCTTGATACCGCTCGCTTTTCATCGCTTCTCTCTTTCTCTCTCCTTTCGTCCCCGGGACACGTCGTTCTCCTCTCTCTCTGTCTCTTTCTCGCTATCTTCGTCTCTCTCGGTAGGTCGGTGGTTCCTGTTCCTGCGGGTATTGATTCGCGTTGGCGGCCGGTCACCGCCCCCGCACTCACTGTCTGCCAGTAGTCTACCCTTGCCCTCCATGTTACGCCGCTATTTCGGCAGTCGATTCCTTTGCAGCCATGGACCGTCGCGTGAGCGACGTCGCTCCGCGAATGTTAAAACTACCCTTTACACGTCCTAATCCCTTTCCGCGTAGATTTTCAATTTTGCCTCCTTTTTAATTCGATGCTCGATGATATCTCGAAGCGCATCTAACAAATATGTCTTACGCATTCGAATTAATTTTTTTAATATAAAATAATTAATGTTAGATACATATATATTTGTAATAAAAGGGCTAGAGGCGCAGCAGTGATTGTCCTTCGCGTGAATCGAAACGATTTTGACAGGAAGTCGAAACTCACCATAGAAACGACGGGTGGTGGCGGGTTGCCGTTCCTCAAGGCGCCCGTTTGTTGGTTCGCCGCGGGATTGAGATTGTCCTTGGTCTGCTGCATGGGATCCCCCTGATGCAAAGATTGTTGCGTTTGTTGCTGGTGTTGTTGTTGCAAACCGCCGATACCAGCCTGCGGACTACCAAGACCAGCTGGTGCGCTGTCAGGCGTATTGACTTGTCGTGCGATCTTTCGATAACTCTGCAACAAACGTAATCCGCATTTACTTTCTACGTTTCGCGCACACGTGTGTTAATTTTATAGGAGAATCTATTTTCTTGAAATGAATTTTTTAAATCAATCCTGGAATAAATTTCGATACATCCACGCGATATAAAGCTCCCTCTTTCAAATATATTTCTTTTCAAATTTTTATTCGGGATCGATTAATTTTATGGAAAGAACTTTTTTCATCTAGACGTAAGCGAATCGAGCTTACGATCGTTACGAGATTATAAAAACGACGGGAGGGATTTAGAAAGTTAGTCGACTCGAATTGTAATAAGAAAAGATGGTACTTCTAGAGCCAGCTATACGGCGCGGTGTGACCCTAATGCTAAAAATAACGACGCGACTTAAGTAGGCCGAGGCGGCTGAAATGGTTTCCATAGTTCAACAAGCAATCGAGCTATAAGCTGCTGATCGTTGTTTTTCTCTAAGAATGCCTCTCTCCTTACCAAATTCATCTATTACGTGACATAGTGAATTTCTTGTGGCGCGATGCCATCAATTGCGAGCAATTTTATACTCTGCATAAATCGTATTTTATACTCCGATACACGTGGCATGGTGTCGCATATGTGAGCATATATACGTTATATTATGCATCGGTTTATAAATAGACAGGACGTAGCGTCGGACCCACGCTGAGCTTGCAAGGAGAGTTCCTTTCCTCGCAAAACATTTGTCACACGCCGAGAGATGCTCGATGATCATCAAGAAGTTTCGAGAAATTTTCAGTCTTATATACTATATATCGTAAAAAATACCGTATATAAAAAACAAGAGCAATTTATACTCTATTCTATTTTCAATCAAACGTCAGAAACAACGTATTACAATCATCGTCATTGAACGCTTTCATCGAAAAAATTTCCACCATCGTATACATCCGACAAGAGATTCATCTCTCGAAAAGAAAAGAAGAGAACGAAGGGAGCCCCTTTTGAAGTGAAATTTTATTCTTCGCGCGCGCATGTCGGATCGATCTCGATCTGTCGATGAATCCTCATTGAATACGTCCGGAAAAAAATGATGGATTTTCATTCGAACGTCAATCATCGATCGGGAAGTGTAACACAAGACGACCGACCTTTCCGAGAGGCGGTTTGGATCCGCGCGCGCGGCCGGTCCACTTATTTTAGATCTTGTTGTGATTTATCATCTTGTGCGCGGGCGGATAGCCAATTATCTACGACTATTCGTGCGTGTAGTTTCTCGAGATTCAGAAAAGGATCGCACACTCGCTACATTTTCTTTTTTCGTGTCTCGTGATCGACATGATTAAATATTAAAATGTGAACAATGTATATGATTATGAAAAATCGTCGTCATTTCCATATATCCCGCCGAGGCTCTCATCGATTATAATATATTTTTTTATTACTCTTACGATGACGATCGAGTCGGCATTATTGCGACAAACGTCGACAGATTAGGATTGTCAATTATCTCATATTCAGAGCGAGAGCTATGGAAATAATTGAGCACGGAGCCCTGTCAAAGCCACGTGGCTAGCGCGTGGGCATTGACCGACCGCCACTACCCGATTTCAACGTCAGCGTCGGCCATTCCACTCGTGGTGATTCACATTTTGTTGACTTAAGCTAAATGAAAGTATAAATGGATACATGCAGTACTCGCTTCGTCGACACGAATGCTGATATCGATACGCTACATAATACGTTGTACGCTTCGACACGAGCTTACTTTGAAGCTTCTACGCGAAGCGCAGCGACAAAAATCTCGTGCGCCAAGAGAGAAATGATATTACGATCCACTGTATCAATGAAGAAAAGAGTGATAAGAGGGATAAGAATATGAATATTGTCTAGAATAAATTTGAAATATTTTTAGTTTCAATATCGTTTTATCGCCGTGTCTCGTATAATTAAATTTTTGCTACAAAAACCGCGTGTTTTTTTTTTTAAACCACGGCGGATACGTTATTCTTCTCGACGTTTTATGCGAACTCGCTTCAAACTCGATCGATCGCATTACTCGCAGGTCAACGCGTTTATTTTTCTCCATTATAGATTACCTTGATCGTTGCTTAGTTCGCGTGCACGCGCGCGCTCATAGAACGGTAAAAAGTTAATAAACGAGCGGGGAATTTATGACGTTTCGCGGACCACCGATAGTAACGGAGGACACGTCGTTTGACCTAAATCCCGCGATCACGATAGACGAATGTCGCTTGCGTAATCAGCGGAGCGCGATATGTAAAGTCAGTTTCGCGCTCGGCGAGCTGATCCTTGACGCGCAAGGGCTCCGTTTTGTCGAGATACCAGTCGAGCGTTGACTTACGTAATCCGAACGCACTGTGCAACTTATTACTTTATTCAATTATAACGATTCGTTATAACGTATTAAATTCTTTGTAACCGTCTATATTGAACAGAAATTAATTTATCGCTTTCGATCAAATTTAACCTTTCAATATGTGCCTTAGTTCCAAATCAAAAATTAACCAAATATTACATATATATATATATATAATTTCATTTTTGATGTATATGATTTTATATATATATATATTTGAATTATTAAGCGATAAAGTTTTGTTCTAATTTTTATTATATAATTGTTGTGTAATTTCGTATGTAGCATCAAATAGGAATGCAAGCTATCGGAGTATGATCGAGACATCGTATTCGCATACATGAATACCTCGAGACCGAGTTTTTCATGAATCATCCGACTCCTTTTTTTTCTTCAGATACACCGAGGCAGAATCGTATTATCGTCGATAAATAGCAAATAAATTCTTTAGTTTTTCTTAATTTCGGTCGATTTCTACGTCTATTTGACACGTAAAAAAAAAAAAAAAAAAAAAAGTGATATAAAGATTCATCGGATTATACCGGCCGGCCGAAGAAAGCGGGAACGTTAACGTGTAATCGAAACACGTGCCCATCAATCGCGCATTTTGAAAAATTCTTGTTAAGAAGAACATGATTAAAAGAAAACATTTGCGTATGTATAGACGATGAAGAAAAGGGACTCACATCGTCGTTTCGCTTTTCCAGATCCTTTGCAGGAGAGTCCCGAATACGTTTTCAAGGTTCACGCGATCCACCTCCGGAATCCTCGCACCGGAAGCACTCGAATTTCCGATCGGAGTCACTACACCTGACTCGTTGATCAGGTTACATATATATATATATATATATATATATACTTGTACAGTTCTCTCTATATTTTATCTCCCGCGCACCGCGATCTGTTTCCGATTTCACGATTGACACGATTGGGACGAAGGTCAGGAACGGCCTCGTGCGAGCTTCCTCCCGGCGTTGAGCGTTCGCGCCGACTGCACAAGCTGCGCTTTTCGAACTCGCACAACCGATCGAATCGATCGCTCGACACTCGCGAGAGATCACTCTGGTCGCGGAGCGATCCGCCGAATAACTCCCATGAGACGCCTCTCCCTTTTCCTCCGATACCCCCTCCTCGCGAGCCCTCTGCCTCTCGCCCCCTTCCTCCTCCGCCTCCTCATCCTCCTCCTTCCTCTCTCTTTCTTGCCTCTCTTCCTCCTCCTTCTCCTCCCGCGCCTCTTCGCGCTCGCCGACTGCGTTCCCACCTTTCTACGTTCCCTCTTCCTCTCTCCATCGTGAACGCGAGCCCGAGCGCGCAATCGCGCGTGTGGGTGTGCGCGCGGTTGTGCTCGTTGTTTCTCTCCCACGACTCGCCTCCCCCTTATTCTCTCCCCCTCCCCCTCCCCCCTCCTCTTTCTCTCTTTCCCTTCCCCGCTTACCCAAGCGCGGGTCCGCCGCGTCGCGCGTTATCGCGGCGCGATATCGCGGATTCCTGCGTCGAGCTGATCTCCTCGCGGCGCGACCCGACGCGACGCGACGCGCCGCTTTCAGCACACGATTCCGGTGGTTACGACCGGAAGTCGGGACGGGTTTTCCATGGGGTTTCGCCGCGATGCCGCTCCGAAAGGTTTTTATCCGGCCCCGAGATATATTTACATATAAACGTCTATTATATCGACAAGGCTACGGATCCCCGCTCGCTCGATCGCAGCGACAGCGGGATGGAAAGAAAGAAAGAAAGAAAGAAAGAAAGAAAGAAAGAAAAAAAAAGAAAAAAAAATGGTAGGCGATACGGCGGTTTAAAGTAAGTTAAAACGCGCCAGGATTGGAGCGCGGACTGTCCCCCTCCCCCCGCCGGACCCTCTCGCCCCCCTGCTCGAGGATGAAAAACGCTTTCCGAATTTTTTTCGAAAACGCCATCGTCTCCCGAGCATCATCGGCGTTATTATGCAAATGAGCTTTTCGGCCGAAGAAGCACGCGCGCGTTCCCTTTCACGTAGAACGAAACTCGCGTCGCTTGAAACGCTCGCGTATGTTCACGAGTCGATTTACACGATCCCCCCCCTCCTCCCCGCTCTCTCCCCGTCCTACCACTCTCTCCCCTTCTGTGTCTTTTTCTCGAGCTGTTTTACTCGTTTTCTTTCCGTCTGCCGTTTCCAACCAACTCTCCTTCTCTGAAAGTGAAAGACGACGGGCGCCATCGAATTAACGACGGGGCTCTGATTCGGTTATCGACTTACTTTGCTTAGGTCGAGATATGATACCGATTCTAAATTTTATCGTATCGCACCGAATTTTCTTTCTTCTAAATTAAAATGCACAGAAGTAAATTTCTCCGCGAGAGAGAATTTTCACGAAGCGTCAATAGTATACATGTAACTATTATATCCCTCTCTATTATGTCTCAGAAATAGTGTAATGACAATTTAACGTTACATTATCAGCGAATATACGCGGATAAAACCATAGCAGTAGTAATACTTGTACCGTCGTATAAGGGAAAAAAATAGTCGGAGCATTGTACGAGAGAAAAACATGTTCTAAGTATCGGCTTAAGCTTCAGCGACCGTCGTGAAAGAGGAAAGGAAAAAAGAAAAAAAAAAAAAAAAAAAAAAGAAAAAAAAATCTCGCCGCGGAATCGTTATGGCTCTCCATAGATAGACGATGGTAGTGCAATAGGACCGATATCGGTGTTGGTGTCGTCGCCATCGCCGCACGACGACGACGACGACGACGATGACGACGACGACGACGACGACGACGGCGATGAGGAAGAGGGGATGGGTTCACCAAGCGCTTCATTGTAACTGGAAGTGGCTGACGCGACGGAGGGGGTAGAACGGGGTTGTTCTGGAGGGGTAAGAGAATACCTGACGCCGTCGAAGAAATATTTATGTATCGGGAGAAAAGGAACAAGCGCGCTCGCCGCTCGTCCTAGCGAAAGCATTAAGCGCGAGTTGAAAATTATCATCGAGTTAATGATGACATTTTATAGAAATATTAGCGTAAAATTACAGCGTCGAACTCGCCAAATATAATTTTACGTATTTTATAATATTAGGTGTACAACTTTGCTTCCGCCGTTTTCCTATAGATGGCTTTAGCGGTAAGTAGTGGTCGAAATAAATAGATCGTAGACGTCGTGCGATAAACTTGGGCATCTGTCAACGTAACCCCGTAGAAACATTAGTCGATTTGTGTCTGCGTCATAAAGTTATTCTCCATTGAAAATGTCAGTTTACGAGTAAAATTCTCGTCATTTGCGGGAGGTTTTAATTTTCTGCATCAATATGAAGAAATCTGCGGCTGAGGCTCATCGAATGCTCTCAAATACTTATGACGAAGCCGCTATTAGCGAAAGAACGTGTCGCGAGTGGTTTCGACGCTTCAAGAACGGTGATTTTCACGTCGAGGACCGGCATAGCGGTGGAAGAGAGAAGGTTTTCGAAGATGCAGAATTGGAGGCGTTACTTAATGAAGACTCGAGTCAAAGTCAAAAAGAATTGGCACGATCATTGGGAGTGACTCAACGAGCAATTTCAAAATGTATAACCAGTTTTTTACAATAAAGCCTCGAATTTCGGGAAAAAAAACAAAAACGGCGGAAGCAAAGTTGTACACCTAATACTTGAAACTTCAATTAAGCGAAATGTTTCGATTTGAAGATGGGGTTTTATTTATCGTAGGAATGTCGTTAGGGGAAATAAAATTGTCCGCGCGCGTGGGTAAAAGAAAACGGACGTTTCAATCAGTTGCTCGTTAAGAGGATCGATTCGACCGAAGGATTTTCATCGGACTTGTCCCACCGCGAAGGCGTCGTTGAAGAGGCCGGTAAAGATGCCATGAAAGAGGTCGAAAGGGCCGATTGCAACGCTCTCAGCAACAAGTTGCAGGAACGTTAATAAACGAGCCCTCTCTCGAAGAACCGTCTTATGGATTTATCCTTAAGCCCTTCACAGCTCGTCCATCTTAATACGCCAAATCCTTCCTCGCTTTCTTATTACGTTATTGTATTACATAATATTGTATTACATTTATTATATAATACTGCAAGAATAATATAATTCGAGCATATGTGTATGTATTATTTTCATATATTATTTTATTTCCAAAAAATTGCAAAAGAAACACGGAATATTGAAAGGAAAAAAAAAGACGCGTTTATTTGGGGTCAGCAAATACGCACGTATCCCTATCTTATTTTACCAGGGCAGTTAAATACAGGAATGTTAATATCTTATCCACATTCACAGATTAGATAAGAAAAGGCCCCATGGGTCGTTGGGCCGATTTTCTCGTCGACTTACTAAAACGTTCGTCGAATAATGAAGATTCGAGAAAGAAACAACGAGATTATAGGAAATTATTGACCGAGATATCTTTCGAAGCGACAATATTTTCTTTATTCGAGGCGGAAGGGAAATTAATATAGTTGATAATCCAGGGCGAATAATTCATGTTTCATCTGAATATCGCGAAATTTCGAGTGGCTCGATTTTGACCCTTTATTCCCATTTATATCCTCCGCGCGTAAAATGGCTTCAGGTAGAAGCACGGCTCTATTTCATCTCCGCGAATGAAAATTAAATATCCTACGAATACGGAAGAAAATATCTTGGGGCGTACGAGCGGCGTTTCGACGTATGCGTGCTCAAGTTCGTACGCGGCTTAAGGCAAACGGATTTTAAACATGGCGGTGCAGCAACGCGGACAGGCGCAACGTGCGTCGATCAATACCACCTTGCTTAATATCAGTTCTGAAACTGTTCCGTACTGTCGGTACCAAGAGATAGCTTAGCCCTACGTCAGCGGGATAGAGCCCGCGCGATGCAGCGCGAGCCGCGTCTTGAGTAATTAAATTACGCGAATAGATAACCGGCTTTAATCCTGACGAATTTCCAATCTCGATGAATAATATATAGTCATTATGGCGATTCTTAAAATATTTTTATCATGAACGACGCTCCTCTCGACGCATTCGAGAATAAAAACACCATCTAATCTACGATTGGTAGATTTCAAAATTTCAAGGAAACGATAAATTATATCAACGCCATTGTTTACGTTGAGAATTAAATTGTAATAAGAGTTAAAGGGGCCGAAAGACACCTTACTCACCCTCGTGGTACCCTTGCCTCGTCCCCTCCCGCGCTCCCGGAACGCCCCTTCGCCGGTCTGCAGGTGGTACAGGTGCTGAAAAACGAAAAGACCAACTGTTAAACGCTGTTGGTGGATCAAAATTTCCGGTTGACAGGATCGCCACTTATATCACCGCATCGCAGTGTTTGGCGATCGTAAAATCAAGGCAACCGTATCGTCTCAATTGATCTCGTTAAGTTCAATAGAACCGGTAATAAAAGTATAACTTCCACCAGAGCCAACGGTGTTAGATTAAATTCTCGACGATAAAATAACCTTCTAAATTATTCGAGAATGAGGATAAAAATTCGTATATTTATAATCGCGCGGGTCTGCGACGCTCTTCTCGATAATTCGCTATTTATTTGGCGCTTTCTATTGACACTCGATCCTTTTCCTATCTCGTACCTCGCGATAATTATTTATTATAATAATTATGCTCTACGTAATTATAATTATTGTCTTATGTGTGTGTGAGAAATCGAGTTTGATTATATTAATCTCTCTCTCTCTCTCGTGTTTTTTATGTCTCACGTTGATAATGATTTAATAAGAACGCGACGAATACGAGCACGACCTTTTATTGCTGTTATCTTGAGATTGATTTATATAACACTGTACGTACACATGTATGAAAATATAAGAAGAGCTTTGATGTATTCTTTACTCAGCCTTATCTGGGTATATCCCATAAAATGTTGGATACGATAAAATTTTCGTCGGTAACATTACTGTTTTATCCGTCAACCTTTACCTAAATTGTGATTTCCCTGACAAGAGAAAGGTTTGCAGAAACGCGTACGATCGAATCTCTGCACTGCAATACATATTGTGTAGTTTCGTGAAAATTATTGTCTCTCAATAATAGAAATATCTTGTATCGCGTTACGCCAGATGAATGCACAGAAAACTGTATTATCTTAAAAAAAAAAAAAGCTTCCGTTTACCGACCCATGATATTGACGGAAGCGTACGATAATCGGAAGCAAAGAAGGACCAATCGTCTTTACCGACGTGTAAAAAAATTCTCGACCGTAAAGACGATCGAATGAAGCGTAAAATTAATTGCGTAATTGATCGATCGAGCAACGGCTCTTCGGACGCAAATAGTTGATAGATTATTTGGAAGATTAAAACTTAAACAGAGCGAAACGTGCACGCGCGTGAATATTTAAAATTACAATTCTCTATATTCGCGATATTTTAAATTGACAAATAGTTGCAGCGATTAAGGAAAAAATTATTATAAAGGGCTATACGCTATAAGAAGGGTCGGATAAATGGATAAACGAAAAACTCGTCGACATTCTGATATCGAACGTGTTCGATAACTTACGCGTGACTTATCGGTATGTCTGGCACATTTCCAATTAGCCAGCAGGCCGCGAAAACTTTCCCCATTTCTATCAAGATGTCAGACGTAGCTATTCCAGAGCGCGGAACTAATCAAAAATTCAGATTACTATGCAAGAATAATGTCGCATATATCGTAGACGCACTTTTCCCCAACTGAACTGTCAATAGATGTAGCGTATGTTACAGACGATTAATTATCGCTTTGAATCAGCTGTTGTTAAAAAAAATTTTTTTTTTTATATATATTTATTTATTTTGTAATAATGCAGCCTTAATTACGTAGAGATTTAGCAGCATTTTACGGAGTGCGCTGAAAACCGTTTATTTATATCCGGCGACTCTTTGCCGCACTCAAAGGGCCAGTGTAATCTGCCGTGCGGTGAGGTGAGGTCAAGATTGGTGTGCGAGGGCGAGGATGAGGGTGAGGGCAAGATCGAGTGAACATCGGGATCCAAAGGCAGGACGGAAAACGTCCCCTTCGCGACACACGCGTGGGCGATTATGGTCTAATTCCCTTGTACGAGCATTCCTAGTCGACCTGACTGCCTTACCTACCAACCTACCTCCTGTGCCTCCTCCGGAGGCAGCGAGGAAAAATGCGGTAGCCGCGCGCCGGTGCATCGCGATAAGCACACGCTCGAGAGGCAGGGGCCACACCGCGGAGGCCCTCGCGAGATTCTACCCCCTCCGTCGTGCAAAAGAATCTATGTACGTATCTCTCGATCCTTTCCTCCCGTCCGTTTGCACGCTTTCTCCCTTGCGGTGAAAAGGCGGAGAGAGAGAGAGAGAGAGAGAGAGTCGAAGAGAGACAGGGTGAAAGGGAGGCAAGGCAAATGTCAATATCGACGATGCATCGTTGAGAGGGCGGGAATGAGAGCGTAATTAATCGTCGAAGCTAAGAAATCTCTTCTCTCTTTCTCTTCCTCGTTCGATGAATTTGTTAGAGTATCTTTCTTCGTCCTTCTCTTCCTACCTTTCTCTTTCTTTTGCGTATCTCGCTAATCTTTCACATGCGTGCGGAGAATTGAATCGCGCGCTTCTGAAGAGATTTTGGTCCCCTCTCTTTTTCAGCCATTCAACTCAAATTCTTCCGTTAACGAGCGCAACTCGAAATGCTTCCGTTGGCTCGCGGTGTAAACAGCCCTTTAAAGAGCCTATAAGTTACGTTGCAACGACAGCGAGAAAGCAGCCTGGTGGCAGCCGGCGTTTATATTTATTTAAGTTTCGACGACACCGAACATTTGCCTGCGGAGGAAAACATTAAACGCCCGTCGTCCTCGCGCAACACATCTGTTACGCGCATCTTGAAAATCACAAGGAAGAATCCTAATTTGCGATAATTCAACATAATAAGGACGGAATGAAAGAACGATATTTTGAGAAAAGTTATTTTCCACATATCTCGATATAGATATCTTTGTGGCGTGTTTCGTCGGATAGGAACGATATAGCTCTCGCGTACGTTTTTCTTATCAGGTACTGTGCATCTGCCGAGGACGAGGAGAGAAACGTGTTTACGAAATATTTTAATTACCTTATCGTCAAATCGCCGCGTACTCTGGCAGCTGCTATTGTCGAACGCGTGCTTCTAATTGCTGAGCTAGATGGTAAGGCTATAGTCCTTTTACGGGACGAAGATGAGGCATTTCAAGCTTCTTCGATACTGTATTTTAACGATGACAATATATTATAGACAATCGTGTTTTCCAAGTTACGGAGAAGCAACGACGAAATTCTCCGATTTCCGTAAACGATAATGTGTCGCACGCACGCGCAAGAGTAGCAGGAAGCCCGATAAAATTGTCAAACGGGGGATAACAGGGGGGGGATGGATCCTGACATTCGCAAAAAGTTGCGCTTGTCATACGCAGAATTTTTTTTTTTTTTTTTTTTTTCATTCTCGATACCCGAAGTTTCCGGTGTCGCGAGGAAGATCTCCAGCAAATCTTTTATGTCTCATCGAACGTTAAAAGCTTTATTTTCTGCGATTATGAATAATTCACTCGTGACTAATATTGTATCGTTTGTTAGCGCATTAATACGCGCAGCTGGAAGATCGGCAATATTAGACCGCGCTGGTTTTTCGATCAGCTGACTTTAATTTCATCGAACCATTTTCATCGTACGACAGATGGCCGGCGACGGCGGACGAAAAAACCGTTGCATCCATTAGAAGTGTGGCGGTTAAAAATGGTAGATACGCGTCGGATGGAAGAAGGACAGGTTGCCGGCGCAAAAACGATAGTGTGCGTTAAGGTTTTCGCGAATAATGACACTCATTGTACAGAAAAACCGCCCGTAATTAGCGCCATCGAGAGATTTGCAAATTATTTTCCGTGTCTAAAATCAAATTAAACGGAATAATTCCCGTGAAAATAATGACTCGAACTCGATCATTTCTTTTTACTAATTTCATATATATATATTTATATTTATAACAACAATTATATCGATTGCAATAAACATTTTCCGTTCACTTCAAGAAGCGATAGAGCAATCGGGCATGCTTTCATTAGCTATACTTGCAACTTGTTTTCTTCACGCAACAATCCACTTGGAACATTCTCTCGAGGCAGTTCAAAACTAATAAACAAGGGTCTGTCGTCGTATCGATGAGAGCTATCAAGTTATCGGTTGTAATTTCCGCGGATACACAACGCGAACCTTGGACCCGTCGTCCGTGGCGTTGTCGGTACACGTGTCAGACGGACGAACAAGTAGTACGGCGTGGTAACGGCTTTAATAATTATTTTTACAACGTTTCCGAGTACACGCGGCCTCAGTTCGTCGCGCTTCGCCGACTCGCAGCTGGCTTCCATACAACCCTGCGGCACAAGGGCGGCTCCGCGTGCAAACCGACGCGACGAGACGTCGTCCTTCCGTCTCGTATCGTTCTTTTCTTTATCAATTCGAATCAAGATCAACGTTTCGAATTGAAGTTTCACAAGTATAAATAGATAATTGGTTTAGTTCGTAAAGAAAAATATAAAAAGAAAGCGAGTTTTTTTTTTTTTTTTTTTTTTTTTTTTTTTTTTTTTTTTTTGCTATGAGACAAATATAATGGACCGGGAGATCGCTTAAGAAAAATCCATACTTGTCAGAGGATCTATTCTTTTTCGTAAACGCAATTATCTCGATGTATTCCTTGAGAGAAAGTAGGTAAAATTTGACGACGTCAACGCGACGGCTGCGTACAATTTTCACGGAGCGTGGAAAGGGCGAAACTTCGTGCGACTCGGTTGGCAGGTGTAAGTAATGAAAGTAACGTGCTCGTTTAAAAAGCAAGAGGGGAATATTTAATACTTCTTCTGCATCAGGTGCTATTTATAACAAGGACAGCTATTATCGCGATGCCTCATGTAATTTCTCTACTCGTCAAAAAAAATGTTCAATGAAACAACTCTTGACAAGCGTCGCGTTTTCTATATTAAAAAATATATGTATAATATAATTTATATATATTTAATTATGAATTTCACATATATAGTTATTTTTTTTTTTTTTTTTTTTAATTCTAGCGTAAGAGATTCTTAGATTGCCTCCACGAATAGCGTAGCATTTCATCGTCCTCTAGAAGTATCCTCTAGAAAGTACTGGTCGTCCTCGAGAAATATCTGTTTCGAAGGAACTGAGTTACCAATTCTTCTAAATGATACGATGGAATCGAGAAATTAACTTATTCGTTTCCGGCTGAATTCTCGACGCTTGTGAGAGACCTTGACAATTGCTCTTCCGTCCCAAAATCTTGGACGGATCATCACCACGTGGCTATCGCCACGTGGTCATGTTATTGTTTTGAACATAAGGGTGTTGTTACTCCTGGCCAGGAGTAGGATAGGGGAATAGGTACGGAGGGTCAGACACCCCAGGGTAGAGCCACCAGGAGGGATTTCATTCATGATCCCCGAAAGCCACCCCCGTTGCCCGGCTCCTCCAAAGACTGCGAGAGCAGGCGGGCAAGCGATACATTACCACCAGAAAAGGGTAGTTCCGTGTCGAGGCACATGACGTCTCGAGAGTGGTAGGGGAAACCCTCGGATTTGGCCATTTGATATCTTAATACAAGACCCGCGCAAGAGGCAGAGAGAGAGAGAGAGAGAGAGAGGAGGGAGGAGGAAGAGGCGTCTCTGTCGAGTCAAGGACGCTCCCACGTCGTATTTTACTTAACGGCAGCCGCCACCACCTTCGTCACACGGGGCAGCGAGGATAGCTAGGTCAGTTCCTCGCATTACCATCCTCTGGACTCGAGGGTGTCGGCCCCATCTAGTACTTTCCTCTTGGAGTAAGGGTGACGGCGCGGACGGTTCATTTAATCCAAGAGAAGAGACCTCGGAAAGGCGGACTCTTGGAGCAGGTGGAGGAAATGTTTAAGAGCTCGTCGAGAAATTTACAATTATATTACACTTTTGTTTTCTAGTTAAAACATTGAAGATTTGTGAGGTATAAAATAATTCTCCATTTATCATTTAGCGTTTCGCTAGCTTGCGCCGTCTACCAATCGGAGGCACAAGCGATTCATAATCGAATCGGTCGTAAGCCAGCGATCTTATGGGGATGAGAGAAAGGACGAAAAAGCAGAGCGTCCTCGCGTTCAAACGCGAATCAACCGACCCGGTTATAACCCTCCTCGGAACATGCGAAAGTGTAAGTAGGATAGTTATACGTTAGTTGCCAAGGTCGAGCTGCCAGACCGCTCGAGATAACCCGATCTATTTTATTGCTATAACGGGGACAAAGCTGATTTGTTACAGTGGTTCTTGATTCTGATCAATCTTGGAACATTGAATACTTTCATAAAGTTGAATCTCCGCGTATCCTCGACTTCTTTTCTATTACAGAAACGAAAGATCTTTGTTTAAAGGAATCGAAATTTAATGGTAGCAAAATTTACATTTTCTCTTTTTAAAGACTAAATATTGATTCTACCGCAACGTTGACATAAATAATAACAGCAATGGGCACAAAATTGTGCAACGTATACATCTTACCCATACATCTATACACATCTCTCTTTTTCTCTTTATCCATCTTCGTATCTCTCTCTCCGAAGTGACATTAACTGTCTACTTCCTAACTTAATCCGTAACTTCCGACGCCGCGACAATCTGACATCCTTTTTATTTTCATTGACTCGCTCTCCGAGGCTCTTGTACAGGGGTCTCGTTCCCAGGATTTTTCTATCCACGAGTGAGTGAGCGAGCGAACGAGCGTAGGAGCGAGCGAGTGCAACGCGCACGGCCGGCCATGTCCGTCTCCTACCTATTCAATTTATATCGTTGCGTAGTACGCGCGTATACTCGTGTCCTCCCCCTCGCGTCTCCCGTCTCGCAGACGGACGAGGCGAAAAAAAGTGTGCCAAATTGACCGACGAAGAGGAACGGTGACGAGAGCGGGTGGTGTCCGCGCGCGTGTCCGTCGTTCTCCCTTCGGGTCTGCCGTTTTAAACTTCAATCGAAAAGGAAGCATTGTTGAATTTACACAATGATACGAAGAAAGAAAATATATTCCCTTATCGCGCCTCATTCGTCATTTATCTCTCGTTATTTCTATATTCCTAGGCACGACAAATAAAAAGAACGTCCTAGAAAAATATTCGGATAGATAAACGTGTGAATCTCGATTAGATTATCATCTATAAGGATCATCTATACGGTATATGAGGAGAGGAGGGACGAGAAAGCACGCGCCATCTTTTCTTCCCCGTACATCGGCTCGTCGGAACAATAATTAATCTCTTCCCGAGTAACTGGATAAAATCGACCGGCCGTGCGAAATGGGAAATTTTCGACGATTAATCGGAAGACGGCGTGGCCTCGATTTCGAGGCTCGCCTCCTCTCTTCGCCCCCGGCGTGCCTTTTGCTTTAATTAAAATTGCTAGGCTGCTTCTCCGAATGGCGCGCTACCTCAAGAATTCGTTCATAACTCTGTGCAATTTGGTATAAGCTGCTGAGCAACGTATATGTATAGGCAAGCTCGGAAAGCTCCGTAATGCTCGATCGGCGTTGTCAACAGTTTGTCTTTCGCTTCCTCGGCTTGGGAAGAGAAGAGACAGCCCGCCTTCTCTAGACGTGTCCTCGTCGGACACGATGATTCATCGCTTTACCCCTGGTTGCAGGGTGTTCTCATCGCGCTGTCGCCTTTTCCGCTCTCTCGGCTTTTCTGCGAAACGGCAGAATCGATGGCGATCGTTGTCTCGCTCCCAGGGGCGGAATTGGGATCGACTGCCAAGAGCGTCGTTTATAGCGGCACACATATATCCGCGTTCGTGTCGATCGTACCAGTGGGAAAACGGCGTGCGACGTTGCGTGGCGCATGCACGCACGCACGCACGCACGCACGAGTATATATACGTACACACACGCGTGTACACTGCCAAAAGATTCGAAGCGGCAGATGTTAAAACGCCCAATGGAAACCGGTCATGTTGATGTAGCTGCCGACGCGCCGCATCGCACCGTAGCGCGCAACACGAATCGCTATAAAAATATTCCGCCATTGTCTCGTCCGTCGCTGCCTTTTTTTTTTTTTTTTTTTTCGATCTATCAACGGCTAAGCGCGAAATATATGGTCCTCGTAATATAAATCTGTATTTTAATATATAACAACACGGCAGAGCATACCGTTGTAACTATATTAAGAATATATTATATGTATATGTTAACTTTTCCTCTAATAAATTTTAATCATTCGCAATTCAATCGTGTGATAAAAACGAGATGCAATAATAATAATCATAAGCAAAGCGGCTAGCGATAAGAGAGTGTGAGATTTTATAAGGAAATTATTATACGCCATTAAGAGAGGGCCACTTTGACACGCTGGGACGGAGAGGTCAGGTCAACGACCCCGAAACTTTCCGGACTACCTGGGTCTCTCCGAAGGGCCAAGGAAAACGGCGAGAAAGCTTTTCGATTGTGAAGAAGAAAGCTGGTCATCAAACGCGGCGACAGTTGCATTCACGGTCAAGGTATTATCATTTTCGCGCGCGACACACCGCAACTGTGTATATATCGTCGCGCTAAAACGAAAGAGCCAATCAATCAATTCTCTGCTCGTACTATTCTCGCAATGAGATCTCAGCGAATTGCATTAACCTACAGACATACATCACGCATATGTCCGTAACGATAATAGCCGCGGTGGTGGTGTCCGTCTCTCAGTTTCTGCCACTGCGAGATATTACTCGCTTGCCTTTACGATTCCCTCTAATCTTTACAATCTTACAATATTCTTTCGATATATTCCGACAATTCGGAAATTCGATTTTTTTTTAAAGATCCATTAACGTGTGTTGTACCGCATTCAATGTAGATAGAAAAATAGGTGTACGTTTGTACGATAAAGTGTGCATAATTTTTATGAAGAAACAAAGACGGGATATACGAATAAATTATCCCGATTCTAAATGAAAAGAAGGGCTGCGTTCAATTTAGCACGGATGTCAAAAGCAACCGATCCTCTTCCAGCACACAGCTGTCTACGATTATTATATTTCAGAGCTTTCTCTCTCTCTCTCTCTCTCCTTATATCTCTCACTCGCTCTCACGGGCTACCGTATCGATCAGCCGGCACACATACCTGGGTTTTTGTCGCTATCGCGATTCCAGGGAGAGACGATGCTGGATGACGCGCATCCAGCTCTCTAGCCTCTTTGTCATGTTAAATACATCAGACGCATCCTGTTACTTACAGGAGCGCCGTTAGTCCCGTTCCAACGATATATAGGACTGCGTAATTTTTTTTTTTTTTTTTTTTTTTTCCTAACATTGTCGACTACCCTCGAATTTTCTCGAAATCGCGGAATACTCGGACTATCCTAAACACTGCAAACATTACTAGAAACTTATTTTCAGAAATCATAGAGAACGTCATAATTTTCTCAAATTCGTCATGAATTTTTTTCGCACAAGATACATTTTTCAAGTTTCGAAAAAATTATACAGATTATTTGACAGATTATTTCCAGCACGCGTATGAGCGTGTGATTTTCCCTGTATCGTTCTAGTCGATTAAAATCGATTCTCGTTTACCGAATTTGGGAGAGTAAATCTGGCAACTGTTCCTAACTTGGACAGATGTTCGGGTGCTTTTGGAGGCTGCGTGAATCGAAATGAAACAGGGGCCACGTGCGGAGGAAATTCATTTCCTTTTACGGCGGCTGTGAAAAATGCGCGCGCAGATGTGCCCAAATGTTTATTTCGGTGACAACAATTCGAGCATCCGACAACGAGTAATCGGCCCTCTCTCTTTCTTCTCGCCTAATATCTCGTATAGACATTTTACGTGTACGTATCGTCACGAGAATCACGTTGAAATTGATGTTCGTAAAACAGTTTACGCGAGTCTCATTCTGTTTATTCTGTCAGGAAATAAATAATTTTTTTTTTGTAAATAGTTTATATCCGGTATTGTATAACGAGAAAGAATAAGGAAACACATAAAGCAACAATTTACAAGTGTTTCCGTATATCTAGACACACAGATGACACTAATGACATTCCGTTTATAATTAATAATTTAAAAAAATGAATGTGATGCAGAGATCGATAACGTTAACGATCATCGCCGCAACGTTTCTCGCAATCACGAATAAGGAGCGAATACGCGATCGTATCTTTTTCGAGGTGGACCAGCGAGATAAGCCGATTAAAAGCAATAGAGAATCACCATCTGCCAGCCCTCCCATCGAAAAGGTCCACGGCCGAAGAAGGAGCGGAAAAGCTCTCTCTGCCCCTCCCCCCCCCTCCCCCCTTGATCCCCATGACACGATCGACTCATAAATTCCAGAAATCTAAAACCAGCCTCGCCGATGAGAATACAACGCATCAGACGCGAACAAAAAGATCCGTGACGGATCGACGTGTATGTATGTTATGTATGTATGTATACACATCGGATTCTTGTTCGCAGGATCTCCCATGGTAACCATAGCTACTGTACAAACAAGATGGCCGACGGCTTCCGGTTTCGGTTGCGACGCGGCAGCTGTACGGATCTAGTTTCTAGTCTCGCGCTGATGGAGCCTGGGAGATGAAGAAGGGCGAGTTGTTGAAAATTATTGATTTCGAATCTGGAAGATTTCTAATTTCGAAAATGTCTAATTTCGATGATTGATAAAATATCGACGACGCGTCGTAAATATATATCGCTCTAAGCGATCTAGCGATCTTCAGCAGCCTAAGATGTTTGCCGATTAATACCGATTATTCGACGACTCGAATATGATTTGCCGAATGTCGTTTTACGCGGTGAGATTAATGCGCTTAAAGTAACGCCATTCACACGGCATCCATTAAACGCGGACAAAAGATGATCCTGGAAGATCGATGAACGAAGGAACGCGCCACCCCTCGCGTCGTGGCGGGGGCGATGCTGTCGGAAATAAATCGCTCGCGAGCTGTCGCTCGGCGATCTCCGATCGCGATTTCAATTCACCGATTGCAACCCCGCGAGAGCGATCCTAAGCGGCAGCTAATCCCAATTACAAACGACCGTTAATTTTAATCGGCGGATCGGGAAAAATCGGGTCAGTCGCTCGTACGAGAGAAATATAGTTTATCCCCCTTTCTCACCCTCCGCGCGCTTCTTCACCGTTAATCGATCGCGTACCAAAGCCGCCTTGATTTATGTTTACACGCTAATTATCCTCATTTACATAAAGGTAGAACACGCCGCTCGGATACACATCGCGCGAAGATACCGATGTAACTCCCCTGGCAAAGACAAGTCTGATATCTCGCGATAAATTTTTCACACACAACTCCTTTTTTTACAGTTTAATCTATTGTATATAGCGCGAACGCTTCTTCGTCATCTCACACTTTGGAGAGAGCTGTACGCGCCTTAAGAGCGATTATCTTTGATCGGTACCGTTAGCGCATATCGTACCAGCTAGATTCGCTTTTATGACGTCATAATGAACCGGCAATCAGTAGCATTGTCGACATAATTCCCGTGGCGTTGTCTCGCTCGATCCCAGTCAACTCGATATTGTTCCCGTTGCTCCTTTTTACGTACCGTCTTCCTTGGCGAAGATGGCGAAAATGATGAATCGAACATACGATATGAATTGGGAAAAGTTTTTCGAGAAATTAATTAAGACGTCGAGTCGTACGATGATGCAAATGCCGTGAGAATTTGCGAAAAATATTGGAACGAATCCGTATGATTGTCACGAGACGCACACGGAGAGACATTTTTATCCCGCTAGTCTTCGCGCGGGGACTTTGAAGTTAAATCGATGGGAAGCGATACGGTCGAATTGAAACGAGCCGCATACGGAGGGATCGGCAGGGACGGCAAGGGGAAGGAGGGATAACGCAATGCGGTTGACGCGTACGCTCGAAATTGGCGGCGCGAAAATGAAAAGAGCTTTCAAATCGGCGTTCTCTTAATTGATCCAACGATTGACTGTCGCGACTATTATATCGCGCAACGATCCTACATCGTCGAGGAGACACGCGCGATTCCCCGATTTCATCAATTATACTTTCGTACAAGACCCAAGTTCTTTCGAGCGTGATTGCACGCGTGCCGTTTCTCGATTAATCTTTACAAACGCTCGTAGAATTAAGTATTCATCGATTTAATTTGTTTACCGTATATATTAAAATTTTTTTAAATTCTAAAAGATATAATTCTACCTTTTTCACATATATGTATGTACGGTATATATAATAAAAGCTGAAAATGAATAAGAATAAAAAGAAAAAAAAAATGAAGACTCGCACGAGGAAAGATGTATCATCTGTTGCAAGATGTGAATATTTCTCTCGGAATTTTTCTTCTAGATTAAACGAATCTCTCCGCGGGAAAATCGCACGCGAGATAAATCAATATCAATGGTAAATCCGTGCCCATCTCCTCATCCTCCTCCTCCTCCTCTCTCGGTGGCGAAGGGTAGAAACCCAGAAAAAGGATGAAATGATGCGCCACTAATTCCGTTACGTTCGTCATCGGCGACGCGTATTGTGCGCGCGCGGTGCACGTGCACGCACCAAGGAAGAAATGTATTTTCAGACGCATGCGCCTATGGGTCTCTATATGTACAGGGTGGTTCATCACGTATGTATATAGGACGGCGTGGCATGGCGTGGCGTGGCGTGGCGTGGCGTAGCTTGGCGCGCCGCTGCCGCTACGGCAGCTGTCAGACAGCTGTACGGGGCTTTTTACCTGCTCCGCGCGTTTACGCTATAATCGCGCGCGTACGATTGCAACTGCTTCGACGAAACATACCGATGACGACGATCCGCGGAATCGAGCGTCGATCTCGTAGTAAAATCAACACGCGGTTGGAGAGAAGAAGCCCCTCTCTCCCCTTCTCGCTCTTTCTCTCGTCGTTTCTTGCTGCTGCTGCTTTTATCGTCTCGCCGGTTGTTGTTTCGCGATCGACCGTGCAGCTCCGATTAACGACTTCTTTGTTACTTTTCCTGCTCTCCAAACGATACTGTTATTCAAAGTTGCGCATTCTCTCTTTTACAAGTGTCAAACTTGAGAATACGGCGTGGCAGACGCGATTATTTCGCTCGCGTAACAAAATTCTTCATTACGGTCTACGGTTTGAAATAATCAATCGATGATTGATCACAAACGAGAGTTGAATATCAATTCTGATTATCGAATTTTTATCGTCGAATATTTGTACGATGCGTAATAATAAAATGTAAGTGTGCGAGGAATGGAGGCGGGAGTTTGCTGCGTTCGCGTTTAGCTATCGCGACCGCCTCGAAGACGTTACATCCGGCAAGCGGTCGGATCGATACGCGAGAGAGCGGAGAGAGTCTCTCTCTCTCTCTCTCTCTCTCTCTCTCTCTCTCTCTTCCCTGGCATCGACCCTGAAGCCAAGACAGAGACCTTGGGTCTCCCGTGAAAGGGAAATTCAAGGTACCCTGGCGGAGAGGGGTACATCGCTGAAAGAGATCAGGCTTCGCGTCCGTTCCTTTATTATTAAATTTATCCGCGAAAATATATATCGTAAAAGAAGAGAGAAAGGGAGAGACGAATTCTCTCTCGCTATTGTAATCTAAACTAAAATGTTATCTGATAATAATTTTTCACATTTCGCGAGCAAGATTAATTTAGTTATGCCTTTTCTCGCTCGATAGATAAATAGAAAGCCGTTAACTTAATATCTCCAATCGATTCGTCATGAGATCCAAAGATCCTGACGAGCGTGTAAAATGTGCGCAACGCGCACGCAGCGTCACTCGTACGCGTGTACAAGCATGACTCAGAGCACACACACACAAACGCACACACGTGTGACTGACGCACGCACGCACGCACGCACGCACGCGCTTGATGCACGGAGCTGCAACTCAAAATCGATATAGCGAATCTAGCCAGATTATATCCTTCGCGGGGCTTCGCACAATGCTCGTAATCCGTTGTAAACCGTGACCGCAGTTGTGAGACCTTAATGATATTTAGGCCCGTGTCTAAAATCGATAGCAAATGGATAATGCATGCGATAGGAGTGCAACCAAATCGTCTAATATAAATAAAAAGCGTTGTCGATAAGTATTAAAAATCTCGCCCCGCGCAAAAAAATTAATTAATTTTTTTTAACGTCTCGCCTGAAATATTTAATTATATGTACATAATAAATTTGTCAATGAAAAAAAAAAAATTTTTTTTTTAATTGTTCTTTTTATGCGATATCATTCTCTCTCTCTCTCTTTTTTTTTAAACGGATATATATATATATATATATATATATATATTATTTTGTTTTGGTATACGAAAGGGTTACAAGTTTTATCGACATTTTTAATTTCCGCCTCGACGTTCCCTCTTACCTCTTCAATTATTATCTACTCAGCCTTGAAGCTAGCAATTGAACAAAATACATTTTGCATTTTTCAAGAATAATTGCACAGTGCAGCGAGAAACCCTACCGTGTCATCAAGTGCACGTGAACAAATGCACGTGCGCCCGATGACGCTTTCAAATAATGATTGTACGGTTCTTAGAAGAGATTTCTGGTAAACTTTACGTCGACAACATTTTTGGGTAATGTGTGCATATATAAGATTACCGAATCTTTTATACACGGCATCGTCGTACCACGCAGCTTCTATTGTAATATCAAGACTAACAACGATATAATTTTATAGTTAGTTAATATTGCGAAAATATTGCATTAAATCATTAGGTTGAATAATGTAGAATCGGCTTTACAATTTCCTCGTCCTGCGCGTCCTGGCAAATAGTCTTAGCGGGGATGCCGGCGTCAAAGAGGGATGGTGGAGGGGGGGGGGGGGTCTCGCGGCGAGAGGAGAGAAAGAAGGAAGAAAGAAAGAAAGACGACACCTGCGCGTGTGCGTGCGAGAGAAAGATAGAAAGCGGGGGGGGGATGAAGGCGAAGAGGGGATGGAGTTATCGAGGAGGAGAGATGCGAAGGGGAGAGACATACAGGGGAGAGTGGCGGGGTGAGAAGCTGGGGTGGAGGGGTGCAAGGAATCTCCATCGTGTGGCAAACGGGTCGATCGAGTGCGTGTACAAACATTTTCCGCGTGCGTTTTCCTCGCGTACGCGTGGAAAAATTCGGCCATCGAGGAGGGAGATGAGACGGCGATAAAAAGCAGCGTGCGGGGAGAGAGGCAAAGAATTTCCCATAAACATAAGCCATGCTGAAAATTTGACAGAAGGGGCGGAGGTGAGGAGGGGGGGGGGGGCGGGGGGAAGGGGAGGAAAGAGAACGTTTCACTTCTCTTCTTTTCTTTCTCTCTCGAGGTCCCTCTCCTCCTCTTTTGAACGTAGAGAATTTTTTTAAAATGCGAAAATAAAGTCGAGAGACGAGAGACGGGCGCTGAATAATAAAACGTGTGTCACTCTCCTTGGAAAATTGTGCCAAGCTCATAAATATGAAATATTCCTTCACAGAGCTTGAGATTACTTGGAAAACTTAGATATTTCAATATGTAATTATTTATCATCATTCACCCGCGTAAAAAATATTTTTATATATTTTAGAAACGCGCCGCACGCTCATCGATTAATATTAAAGCTCGAGAAGAAAATTAAGCGTGCCGAGAGAGCTCGAGAATATCTTTTATGATTCCCGTGCCCCGGCTTGTAACGCGTAGTAGTAGAGAATTCGAGAGAAACCGTCGAGGCGCGCGCGCGCGCGCGGCCGCCGCACGTGCGTGCCCGCGTGCGTGTGTACGGGGAGGCTGTGACTCATCCTGTGGGAGAGGGAGAAGGAGAGCGAGAGTCCTGTTCCCGCGGCAGGAAACAACGAGTGGGGAGGGGGTGGGGGTGGGGGATCGATATATCGACTCGAGAAACGCTCCTGCCGTTAGCGGGAACTGCGTAGCTTCAAGGTCCTCCCCCGTACCCCTCCACCTCACCCCTTTCTACGTTTTCCCTCCTCTTCCCTCTCGCTTTTACCCTTGATGGAGTCGATTTTTCGGGCGGACTCGGAAGCGATTTCGTTTCGTTCGCTTAAATTCGCGAGTGAAAAACGCCTTTACAAATCTGCTCGATAAATCTGTTTTGCCTTTGTTTTCTCTTTCTACGTTTCGCGAAAAATTAAATCGTACTGTGAATATTGCACAAAATAATCTGCCAAACTCGAAAGAATCGATTTCGAAAGATATAAATTGATATACAGTTTCGATAAATTATACTATAGAGATTAATCGAAGATTGCATCGTCTATTGTTGTTAAGGTCCGGTTATACGTTACATTTGAAAGCGTTAAATCGAACCCTTGTCGTTACAACGTGAAACAAATTCCGCTCAGCTTCTCGCAGCATCCCAAAGTATATCGCGTCGAAATTGATGCGCAGCGTCATTGGATTTTTAACGACCGCGTCGGCGACACGAGCCTGTCGCATTATTTTGCCATGACGAAGAGCGCGCGAACGGGTTGATTGGCCTGCCGTCAGATAACCCTGAGCAACCGAGAATTGTATCCGGTTATCGTGCGGTTATCGCTTTGGCGAATAACGCAAAAAGCATTTGTAATGCACTCGCGAAACTCGCTCCGTTCGTCGAGACGAGCCGAACAGTGCTGTATTTAACGTAACCGAGACCCTCCGTTCCTACAAAACAGATCCCTTTTCTCTTTTCCCTCCCCATCTCTTTCTCTTTCTCTCCCTCTCCCTCGCCCTTGCCCTCTCTCAGTCTTCTATCCGCTTCTCGCTAGCTTTTGACGGGTTTCCGTTGTTTCGATTTATCGAGAAACAGGAACCGAAAAGCAGCCTCTCGTCTCAGCGCAATTGTCGCTCGCATTCATCTCGTCCTTCGTAAAAGACAATTCGTAGCCGCGTCATTTTTTTCATCGATCTCCGTTCGTATACGGGAAATTATCTGGTTAAAAGTTAAGTATTGACGCATACGATATAACGTTATCCGTAAAATTTAAAAATATCGCATATTGCGTTAAAAATGCGATACGCGATGCAAGAACGTTTCGGATACGAACCTGTTTGTGTATTTTTATTCGCGAATAAAAAAAAAAAAAAAAAAAAAAAAACTAGTAAGAGTCGCGCAAAGATGTGCTACACGGCGGGTCGATGATCCATGTGTTTATGAGAAATCGGGTCAAAACAAGGAGGAAGGCGATAAAAATCAAACCAGCAGAGTCGAGGGGGAAAGAGTGGATTGTCGGCCTCTCGACAGCAGGTGTGCGATGAACTCTCGAGGGCAGAGTCCTTTCTCGCGGGCGAAAGGAAAGACAGGAGCAGGGACGGCCGTTCCTTCCCTTGGGATAAAGAGGGTGTTAAGTTCTAGGGGGTGCGGGGGTTGTTGTGACGGCGCGCCTATACACCGGAGTCTTCGACTCTTGACGATCTATCATCCCCCCTTTCTTTCGACGTCTTTCATTTTCGCCACTTTTGACAACGTCAAAAATAACGTCGAAGATCGGACGAGCTAGCAAATTGGACAGATCGAACTCGTTCGAAAGAAAGGGGGGGGGGGGGTGGGAGGGAAGAAAAATTTGTACTTGAGAAATATGAAAAGTCTAGATACTTCGAAACGCAAAAAAGGCAGCGAGTTTTATTTTCGAAAACATCGATCGGGAAATGAAAAATTCGTAAAAAGTGCTCCCCTTAAATAGGACCGATTAGATATTTTTATAGCGCGCTATCGGGATGCTGTAAAGTGCATCGATCAGCGAAATGCTAATTGATAAATGGCAGAATGTTATCGGAGGATTATGTTGACGGGGGCAACGTCGAGGACGGAATGTACAGTGGTGTGTCCCGGCGCGTGTGTCGCCGGGCACAAACAACACGTCTGTTTCTGAACGAGACGAAGTTCGATACGCGATTATTATGACCCGCGGTGAGCCTTGAACTTGCCCTACGATAAGCGAAGCCGTTTTATGAGCCGTTGTTGCTGCGCGCCTCGCCTTCTCGAAAGGCATTCGCCGATAATCACTGAAGCGATATATATACATACCACGTAATATTCGCGGATCGCTAATCAGATCGGAGCAATCGCGGCATTTTTTTTTTTTTTTTATTATTATTAAGTCATGATTTACATTATGTTACTTAATTAAATGTATCAATTATAAAAAAAAAAAAAAAATATATATATATATTTTTAATTTAAGCAGTGTGCGTGTGTTTTACTCTTATATTATTAATATTTAAAAAAGCATACGTTATCTATAAGAAAGATTTAGATCTTTCGAAAACGAGATGAGATAACATATTTCCTGTCCGGTTCCCATGGATATAGTAATTCAAATTAACTTAAAGTCGATCAGACGCAAGATTGCAGGTAGTTGGACGCCATCTCTAGTTGCGGCAGCAGCTGAACAGTTAACCCACCAACCCCCTATTCAATGTCGCTACAATAATAAACCACCTCGGTTATCTGTATTTCTGTATTTCCCTCAGGGATACTCGGCACATTCAGGCATCGAGGCCAAGTTCAGGCTATATATATCGTTCTATAACGGCGTTTTGTCTGTGCATTTAAACCATCTTGTACCATCACGATTATATATGTGGCCGCGTATCTATCGTGATATCAAAATACTTTCTTTTGAAAATAAAAAAATATTTTTTTGCATTACATTTTGTTTTGCTTTTTATTAACTTTATCGTATTTTTATTAATGTATGCAATGAATCCTTTGCAGAGTTAAATGAGACATATTTTATAAAACGTGATAAGATTAATAAGAAATAAGATAAAGATAAATGAAAAAAAGATTTTCTGTCGATAGAAACAGAAAACAAAAAATCAATTATATGTTTCCATTCAATGCTTCATTATACAAAACATGCATTAGATGCTTATAAACTTGTAGACAAGAAAAATTAAATGACAAAAAATTATTTCGCACATCTCGCGTTATTCATTTAAGAATATTTTACGATAATAAAAAATATACACTTTAGTTATACATTATATTGTATAACAAAAGAAACGTTTATAGATAAATGTCGCAATATATGAATCGATCGCGCGATTATGAATTCGAGATTCAATGGTCTACTCACCTTCTTCTCCGTGAGCTTCTCGCATCTCCTCATCTTGCAGATCTGATGGCTCTTGTCGTTTCTGCACGGCGCACAATCCCCGCAGTTGTCTTTGCGCTGACAGCCTATGCACTCACCGCATCTCTTTCGCTTCTTCTTCGCCGGCTTGTCCCCGAGACCGCCGTCACCGTCGCCATCGGTCATACCACCACCGAGATGATGCACGCCGCGATTCGCTGTAGAGGACACAGCGGCTACCTGGCCGGAACTCTCCACGTTGCCGGTACCAGCGCCGCTACCGCCGTTGCCGCCATTGCCACCGCCGTCTTCCGATTCCATGGAACCCGCGCGGATTTTTCTGCGCTCCTTCTTACGTCCGTCGATGCCGATCGGTCGCGAGGTCGGCGATGAGTCCAGCACGGTCGACATAGGATTTTGAAAATTTGCATGGTGCAATTGCGGATACTCGGGCTTCACCACAGTCAGCACTGTGTGATGAGGATGACCCGGCGGTGGCGGAAACGCTTGGACCGGACTGGAGCCCAACAGCTGTATATGACGCTCGTCGAGTAACTGCTGCTGAAGCGCCGGGACCTCCCGAGCCTGTACCGGCGCCGGTACCAGGGGATAACCAACCGATCCGCGATGCGGATGCGGTGCCGGAAGTGGTGTTCCGAGCGTGTGGAAGCTCGGCAAGCCTACGGCCGACGTGACCGGCGGTGAGTGTGAGATGGACGCCGGTGATAGCGGTGTCAACGCCGTCAGTTGCGGCTCGGCTTCGCTCGGGGCGGTGAATTGACTGGCGAAGCTGGGCAGACCTTCTATACCGCCGCCCTTAGATTCCCATGGTCGATATTGGCTCGGCACAATCACCTCGCCGCGGGAGTCTATCAGCCGTCCGCTCAGGCCCTCGTAATAGTCCCAGGATGGCATCAGGCCCGGGGCGACGTCCTGGGAGTGGAGAGTCGTCAGCGTCGTTGTGGTGTCCATCGTATTGTCGCCGGCGAAGCTGCTGAAGGGCGGTAGATGCCGCGCGGACAGGTCGCCGGCGCCGACCGTGCCCGGTGAGGTCGCGACCGCCGCCGGAGGGCTCGTCGGGACCCTCTCGGTGGCGACGACCTCCTTCGTCACCTCGGCGCTCATCTTCTTCCCCGCCACGTCATCGCGACCTTAACGTCCGTCCCCCCGTTCGGCGAGTCTCGCCACTTGACGGTGGTAATCCTTTTTTTTTTTTTTTTAATCTTCTCGGGATTGCGCGAGCGATACTCCCTCTCTCGCGTTCCGGTACTGACTTTCCTCGACGAGGCACGCTTGTTCCGGAGATGTACGCGGGCTCGAGATTATCTAGTCTTTTTCGAACGAATGATCAATGAAATTCTTGCACGCGACATTGACGCTTTCTTCGCGACTAGTCGTACTTCGATTCTCGTTGATGTGTCGAACTGAATCTTAAAGATCCGGCTTAGAGACGGCGTGATGTCGTTTATGGATTGACATTCGCACGTATCTGCACAATTCTCGTCTTGAAGTAAATTCTTCAACTTCGATACACGATTTAGCGCGATTGGCTATTCCGTATATTTTGCACGTAGTCTTCTTTGTTGATTCTTCAATATTACTTGCTCGCTCTCTCGCTTTTCTTTTTTCTTTTTTCTCTTTTTTTTTTTTTGCATTCAACTTCTCACTCTTTCTCTTTCTTCCTTTATCTCTGTCTCTATCTATATTTCTAGCTCTGTGTCTTTTTGTACTCAACAGGTTTAGGCTACGAACTGAAGTAGATCGGTTGCTCTGGGAGTATTCAAGCGAATCTGGTTGATACCTCCCTTTGTCTGCTTCTTCTTCCTTTCGCTTGGCGAAAATCTGTCATGTGACGCGTCCAGTTTAAAAAATGCACTTATATTTTACGGCTATTTCTATAAACCTCTACAAAACGACGCCGGCTCGCTTAACTCTTAATCGGCTCTGACGAAGGAATCGGTGTGTGTGTCTCACTATTATTTCATCTGACGAGAGATTATGTTATTCAATGAATAGAAAAAAAATGGTAGATTCTTTGGTTTACGGTCCTGCTCTCGCACTGTATTACTTTGTCTGTTCTCTCTCTCTCTCTTTCCTTTCCTTCTATTTTTTAAAATGCTGCCGCTGTACGTTCGCTCTTGTTTGTTTATTTTTGTTTTTCAGAAATTTGCAGATAACACTGTGCCTAAAAAGTTATTTTCTTTATTCCAAGGTAAAATAAATCTTGCTCTACTCTATTCTACTCTTTCGCTATCTTCTCTGTGCTTCTCTCTGTTAAAACGATCACTTTCACCTTGCTTTCTTCCTCGATTTGGCACTGGCGGAGTTGTTTATCTTTATCTGTTTATCTTCACCCCTATCTCGTTAGATATACTTTGTACACTTATTAGATAATATAGCTCTTAATCTTTTGTCTTCTTCTGAACCTAAGCTCTTGGAATATCTTCTTTTTGTGTGGTTTTTCTTTACGTCAATATAAACATACTAATTACATATTTCTTTCGCGCTTCGTAAGAAAATAGAAATCACTTGAGGTTAATGTGGCTTGTTAGAAGGCGGTTGATTTGTACGATCTGAAACAAAAAGAAAAAAAGAACGGAGAGATTTGTCCATCAGATATTCGTAACGTATGTCGCTTATAAAAAAATTAAAATTATTCAAACGACAAAGAAAGATTGTTTTGATAGACGTTAATTATATCCATCAGCGTCTCAAAATAGAAAGTGAGAGATCAACAAGAAAAAAAAAAAAAAAGAGATGCGCGGATTAACGAATGTGTTATCACGCGTAGTCACGTGAGCGTGAGCAAGCACGTGACGCGAGACTATGTGCGAGAATGTGTCACAGACGTTGCTTATAACGTGACCATCGCTAAGCCAAGGCTACTATTACGTTCGGTGTGTTCGCGCACCAACTCTTGTACGCTCGCTTTGATATTCGCGTATGTTGCGCCTAGCTGTTTCATTCACATTGCTTAGAAGTCTGACGATGGCTTGGAACTCGGTCGCGTCATTCCGAGTAGATCAATTCGATCGGAGACGAACGCGATGTGACAGATATCGTCCTGTTGGCGAAAACTTGTCTAAAAATCGAATAATTTCAAAAGTGGAGAAAATTTGATTTTTTATTATATACAACAAAGATTATATATATATATATATATTTTTTTTTTTTGATATTTAATCAAACAATAACATTTCAACATCAAACATAAAAATTTGTCATTCATTTTGCACTTATGCATGACAAATGTACTTGAAAAAATTAACGTTCAAAATATCTAAATATATAGATATATTTTATTACTGGTTAATCTTTTCAAGATATTTGTTCGCGCTCGCGAGTGTCTCGTTACCATCGTCAAAAATCCGACTAGCCCTCTGCGAAATATCGATCGACGTTTACTCTCTCGTTCTCTCACTCATTCCCTTTTTCCTATCTCCTCTTCCCGCCTTTCTCCTTTTCTCTCCGCCGCGCGCAACCAATACGTATATACAGAATAAATTCTTTTACATAGGGTGACGAAAACACAACGGAAATGTTATGCGACGAAATCAGATATATTATTTTTAATGCCGATAAAAATGAGACGTTGGTGAAAAAAGGAAAAATTACAAAATTTCTGTTATTAATTGCAATTGCGATTATGCTTCAATTGTATAAATGTGAGACATAGAAATTCGTCTCTCTACGTTCCACTACCCTGTATAATATAATCTAGGTGACACGTACACGCGCATGCGGATGTAACGAAGAGCTTTCGCAAAGTACACGGATATATAACATAAACTGCGCGATAGTAGCTCTCGCTATTATGTAGTGGGTGCTTTTCCACCCCTTGCATCCGCCTCGTTTTCCACCCCCAAACTCTAATAGCTTTACAGCTGTGACAGCTCGGCGCTTTCGCTATCGCTGGTAACTTGCACTGTCGTTTGGCCAGAACTTTCGCTCGCTGGTTTGACCTTGCCGAGATGCGTCTGCTATTTCGCGCTGCACGTGAGTGATACCATTTATGTACGTATACGAATTGAAGATTTTATTCGCAAGTTAATTTTCATTTTTCATTGTTGCAATAATTTAATGTTTATTGCCTATTGTAATGTTTATTGACTATAATTATTATTACGTCTGTTAACTATATTTATTATTATAATTTGCCATCCAATCTCTGTTAATCTGTTTTCATAATTAATATACGCGAATGTAAAATTATATTTGGGGTAGGTTGCTGATTAAAAATCAAAGTGATTGGTTATATAATAAAATACGCTATTGACGCGGATTCTTACTTAATTGAATTGACTAAGTTTTCGTGTAAAGACCGTACGGAGGGTTTTCGTCTCAGCAATTGAACTTTACTAATGTCCATAAATCTTGAGCTAGGCTGAATATCGCGAACTTTAGTCTTTAAAGGTCGCAAATGTTGATGTAACGCTAGCAAAAACTCTAAGGATAAGTGGTAGCGTATAATTCTGTATTTAAAACTATTGTTTCGTATAGATTAATTATGTATATAATTATGGGCGGGGAATATTATATAGAAATTTTAAACATGAACTAATACCGATGCAGACAAATTCAAGAAAGTTATACCGTCAACGAGGCTAATCTCCAAAATTGTTGTAAAATATATAAATATAAATCAGTTTGACAGTAAAATATATATGTAAAAATGAAATTTGTTTTTCTAAAAATGACGAAATCTATTGTAATTTCTTATCTTTCATTACGCGGGTTTAATAAGAATAGTTGCGACACCCGTTAGCCCGCCACCTCCGCTTGCACTTTCGTCGAATCGACTGTAGGTGCATGCACAAAAATTCAATATCACCGTCGCGCGTCATACATAGGGTGATGCAAAAGAATATATGCGAATTATTGGTTCCTCTCTCATCGAAAGTTAGAGAATCTGATTTTCTCGAATGGATATTAGTGTGACTTAATCAATTAACTATTCTATCTCCGGATGAAAATTTGCCGAATCATCATGTGCCAAAATAAATATATGCATAACGCGAAGAAGCGCGAAACTATAAATGACGTTATTCTACCATCTCATAATAAATTTTGCCTCGATAATTCCAACATTCAATTTTCTCTAACACATCGAGATCGGAAAGATGCTATACTAATAAATAGCTTCTAGCTTTCTTTGGGAATAGAATTTATAGGCACTGAGGTACGAGTAATGGGACACTTTTTTGGGACACTCCGTATAATCGCGACAGAGAACGAGTCGTTTGCGGATTCTTTCGTCCACGGCGAAGCGCAGAACGCAAATTCCGAGAAGCGCATATAAACCAGCTGCCATAGAGACCCGGAGATTCCACACGCTTGGAATTAATATTAGCCGTGCGTCGCTAACGGCAAACGTCGCCGAGAAAAATCGCACCCGCTCTTCGATTCGCAAAGTTGAATTCCTATTCATCGACAAAATTCCCCCGAATTAACGCGACAAACCTTCTCACGAACAATTTTGAGATCCCCGGCTAATTTTAATTTACAAAATTTCTTACCTAAGATGGCAGTAGTATTTTAAGGGTAAAAACTTTTATACGATTAAACGAAGCAATTGCGAACAATAAGCTACTGATTCATGAAACGATAATACCTCTCTGTCGTTATTAACTCGAATCTAGTTTTTGAAACGTGAGCGTGCATCAACAGACGTACTGTTTGCTCGTGCGTCGAGAAGAAAAAGAGTAGAATGATTCGCGCACCATTTTTGCCGCAGCATAATGCCGAAATTAGCGCGATGCCACCGCGAGAGAAGCAACTAACACACGAGGAGAAGAAGGAAGATGATCTTCGAGTGTTCAAGTTGAAGTCGAACCTTTCGAGAATTCGGATAGAGATCTCTAGAAACTCTTTCATCCGTTTCAAAGGGAATTAAATTAGAAGCAAAATCGAAAAGCATATCGGAGCATATCGGAGATATTACGGAGAATATTGACTCCGGAATTTTTTTTTTTTTTTTGCGAACCAATTCTCGAACTAACCGAGAGAGAGAGAGAGAGAGTGAAGAGATCGGAAAGGTTTTCGGGAACTTGGGGGAATTTTTCGTATACGTAAAACGCGATGAAATAATTTTTCCTCTTATCTACGTCTGATTCAACACACATGCCGGCTGAGATTTTATAGACGTTTTTACAAGAAAGAGATATCGCACATGGAAGAAACTCTATCCCGAGCACGTCCTCGATGCAGCGCGGCGCGAAGGGCCGGTGCGTGTGCGCGTGCACATCCGTGGGACCTTGAATCGGGCAAGCGGCCTTTGTCGCGAGAGAGCCGAACGCGCAGCTCCTCTCGGCCGAACGCGCCCGGCATCGCGAGGTCGGCGAAAGTTTGTACCCGTCGAAGCCCTCCCTTTTTTGCTCGCGGGTCTCTTGCCTCTCGCGCGCTCATTTTTGCCCTCTTCCTTCTTCTCTTAAAAGCTAGGCTCGGCGAGCTCCTTGGAGCGACGGAAACGGACGGAAGATGCGTTTATTATTAGATTCCGACTCGCCCGATTCTCGCCCGAACGTCGCGGATGGCTAATATACGATGACTTATATACAACGTCCACAATGATGATCGATGGAAATGGCGCGGATGATAGTTGACATTGTCGGCAACGCGATACGCATCGACAGCGAAAAACGAAGATTGTCGACGGTTGAGGACGAATGTTGTACCACTTGCAATTACGCGAATCTTTCATACGAATCTCTTTAACACGATTATATATTTTCCACAATAGTGACTAAGCGGGGATCTTCTACCTCAGAGGTCCGGCTGCAAAACAGTTATAGCTATAACGTTCGCGTTGGCCCTTCTTAACGCTCGACCGCAATTGGTCGGAGGGATGATCGTTTCCGCGTAATTACTTTTACCGAACTCGACTTCCTCGCGATACTTAATGAACCCCCCGAAACAGTTCTTCCTTCCCCCGCCTCCCCCCCTCCCTCCCTCCCTCCCCTCCAAGACCTTTCATTGGTTCTCACGACCGCAGTCGCGGACAGATCCTACCGAACGAATGCATCGCGGAAACAAAGAAATCGCGCGCGAGTCGTATATCGAAGGATCTATCCCGCGTTTTGACAGATGACCGCCGGTGGCGGGCGGGGGCGGGGAGAATTGACAGTTGCGTTCACCACGGATTGTCCAATCGATCGAGTGTCACTTGTTGCTGTCCAATTTCAGGCGCGGTATCGCTCTCGAACTCGCGACGTCCGACCGGTCTATACCGATCTTTTCCTACACGGCGAAAAGAAAAAGATCGGTCGCGGTCAAAATCGTTTGACGGCGCGCACGCATACGCGACGCATTCGGCCGCGCACTGATTCGCGCGCCAGCGCACGAACGCACGCACGCACGCACGCACGCACGCATGCTCGCCGGCCGGCCGGCCGGCTGCCCGCTCTTCGTGCGCGCATATACAGGGTGTCTGGTGGGCCTGTCTCCTCCGGTCGACGAAAACGATCGGCGGGACGACCAAATTTTTTCCTTCTAACGATAAGGGTCTCTTTGACCGGGACTTTGAGTCGATCCTCAGTCCAGAGAGAGATATATCCATATCGCGGCGATATCGCTCGGCATTGATACCGAATGAAATTCGAAATCGAAGGCGGGCCGGCCACCCTGTATGCATCAGTGCGTGCACGTGCGCATGCGCGTGTTCTCTCTCTCTAGCAAGATACCGCAAAGTACGTCGTGACGACGTTACGAGCGTCGCGTACGAGAGACCGGTCACACGCTCGTTTACAAACGACGATGACGAGGAGAGGTACGACGACGAGAATCGACAACGAAGATGACGAAGACGACGACGACGAGGAGGAATACGATGAAGAAGGCGATGGAGTGCGCGACGACACGCATCGTAAAACACGCATATCTGGTGTAGGTGCGTAACGGTTCGCGTTAAGGGTAGGGGAACGGCGAGGACGTACGAGGGGGAGAGGGAGGGGCCGGGGGCCAGCAGAGGGGACAGGAGAGCTTTCGCAGCGTTAAACCCACCCACACGGACGCGCGATATCGGAAATGATATAAAATTGCGTCGAGCGCGCCGCTGATATTTAAATTGGTTCGCTAAACCACGGATTAATGCGCGCAACGACGTCCGAGCCTACGCACGGGCTTCGAAAAAGAGTGCTGCGTGGCCAAAAAAAAAAAAAAAAAATATTACGCGACCGAATAACCGTGAACGATCGTAGGATAATCGTGGGGGGGGGAAAAAAATCGCTTCTCTTTTTCTTTCTTTTTAAAAATTAAAATATTAACATTTTATAAGAATTATTATGTAAGAATTTAATTAAGCAATTTAAAAAGATGCTCTAAAAGACGCGATCGAAACCGAATGGAGAATAACTGATTAGATGTCAAGTTAAATTGACAAACTGTTGACGGCATCGATCTGTCGAATTATTAAAATGCATTAAATGCTCCCCCGTGTGAGTCATATATGTATATATCTATCTAACGGAAAGTTATATACACGGGTGAACCGATCGACCATTGGAAAATGTCGAGTGTAAAATGGGATAAGTTAAATGTAAGGCAAAGACTTGACTCGTAAATCTTTCGTTGTTCGTTCCTCTCTCACTGGTATTCCATCGATCATTCGTTTCTTCGATCCGTCCTGTACGATTTCGTCTTACTGTGTCATTCGAGAGAGAAAGAGGAGAAAGAGAGAGAGAGAGAGAGAGAGAACAGTCGAAAAATCCTTTTGTCTCTTTCGCATGCCCTAATCACGAAAAAGAACAATCATCGGATTAACTCTAGTTGAAACGACGCAACGATGTTAATTTTTTTTTCTTTTTTTTATTTCTCTACCTGTATTTTGTAGCAAATTTGTTTCAATAATTTTTACTAGCAATTTACGTTATACACTCGTACATTTATACATAGATGAGTGAAATGGAATTTCTCAATTAAAAGCTATATAATATCGATCGATTTTTAAAAGCGTCATCACACGATTGATAATGACAAATTCGCAGTCTTTAGCTGTTGACAGTTATAAGAAATAAAAGTGATTTTGACATTTCTACGTATAAAGGATCGTATTAATCCAGTTTGGATGACTTTGCGGATTATTTCTGTCAGAGCGGTACGCGTGAATCGTTTCGCGTGCACTACGGATTTAAATAAAGCAGAGTGTATCGATATACGAATTTATAAATTTTGCATTCGCGAATTGCACGAATACGCCGACTGAATTTAAAATGAAAATTTCAACGCGAAAGGCGATCGCGCGCAGGCAGGGAAGATAGGACATCCCGGATCCTCCTCCCCGTCGCTACTATCCGAAATAAAAGCCGCTGACGGAAACGGTGTAATGCGTGGTTATAAGAACCTGTTTCCCACACGCACGCACGCACACCCACACACACACGCGTGCACGCTGCGTGCGTAAGTCGAGCCTAGGAAGAAGCGGATCTCTTTCGGGGTTGGAACGCGCCAGACTCCGTCCTTGTCCCACGTTCTCACACGCCTCGACGACGACGCCGGCGTCGGCGTCGGCACACGAACACGTTTCTCGTTTGACGCACCGCGAGACCCGTAAAACTTTCGCAGCACGATACGTGCATGCCGTGTTCGAGGACACTACCGTGCACCGCCGCCGGCTAGCGCAGGAGGCGTTGACGGCGACGGCGGCTGCGGCAGTGGTGGTAGTAACGGCGGGTAGTGGTGGTTGCGACGATGCCACTGGTGCCTAGCGATGACGACGACGACGACGACGACGACGACGATGGTGGTGGTGGTGGTGGTGGTGGTGGTGGTGGTGGTGGTGGTATGGTGGTGGTGGTGGTGGTGGTGGTGCGACGGTAGTGGTGGTTTCGCTGGTGATGGCGATGCTGATGAGCACGAACTCCACGGAACGGATAGAAACGGCGAAAACGCATCACGACGCGGTTGCCAACGTTCGCGTCATTCGCGACGTCCCCGAAGATATTTTGACGTAACGCGCGCCGACAGCGACGACGACCTTGTCTACCGATACGTATTTACCGGGGGATGTGCGCTCGCTCCCGCGTATTACTTTACGAGCACTCGGAGGAATCTCGAACCGATCTTCATCGCGAAATCTCGATACTCTGCCGATCATAGTCTGGCTTTTAAATCCTTTCTCGATCGTATCACGTTTTAAGGGAAATTTTTTATCTAACCACGATTATATATATATATATATAAAATCAAGCTACGGATCTTTCATGATTATCCAAAATTCGAGCGCCACACCTCTCGCTTCGAAGGAGAGTGTTGTGTCGCGCGCGCATACACTCACCCTATTCTTCCTCTTCCTTCCACCGCTTGTCCTTCGTTCCTCCTCTTCCAGGCAGCGAGCGGAGTCGAAGTTAGCCGAAGGAAAAGACGAGCGATTCCGTGCACTCCCTCATTGTGTTGCCCGTCGCGCGGTTGCAGTGCGTTTCTCGCGCTACTTTGAAACACGCGGCCGTGTTTCGTCGATAGAAACCGCGCGCGGCGGAGAGAGCGGCATTCTCCAATTCCTCGACAACGGATGCGAAGAGCGTATTACGAATATCAATTCGTCGATGTATAAACTCTTTTCACACACAATCCTATATATTTAATCTCTCTTTTTTTTTTCCCCTCACTCTTTCTCAACTTCAAGCTCGGTGTAATCGCAAAGTTCCGGCGAATTCTCGGAGATGCTTAGATTTTACCCCGCCATACTCTAGATCCAACATGTTTGCCTCTTTACATTTTCTTTGTCTTTCACAGGGTCACAGATTACCGCACCACCACTCGCGCCGCTTTACTTCCTAATCCTATACGCGCAACGATTCTCTCTCTCTCTCTCTCCCTCTCACGCACTCATACAGACGCACCGCTCCCTCATACCGCGTACCCGTTGGGTGCCGCGCGTTGGACGACAGGGACACGGTCGCGCCGGCCGGCCGCTCGTTGGCCCACGACGGAACGAACGAAACTGCCTATCTACCTTTGGTTTGGCGGGCTGCCCCGTGCCGAGTGCGGTGTATCCGCCGCGCACTCACCGTGGTACACTCCGATTAGTAATAGTCTTTGTCTGTCGTGTCCGCGTATATAACGCGCGGACTCGCTCGCTCACTCGCCCGCTCACAGCTGCCCGCTCGTTTCGCCCGCTCGTCTCGAGCGCGATTCGGCCGCGCTCGGCACTCGTCGGCTGTCATCCCGCCCGCCATGGCGGGAACCCAGGACCTGGCCCAGGACCATCGTCGGCGGGGGGACGAGATGGGGAGGATAACGCGGAGGGAGAACGAGGAGGATGGCGCGATCTCGTTGGGCTCTCTCGCGAAGCGGGATCGCCGATGCACGTGTGTCGCGGGACGGGGTAGGGTGCCGGGGGACAGGCTCGGGGAGGAGCCGGCGGATGGGGTTGCAAATTGCGCACGCGCGTCGCAACCCCTCGAACGAACGAACGAACGAGCGAGCGAGCGACAAGGGGATGTTACGAACCTGCTTCGCTCGAGTAGCTTCCTTCTTCTTCGTTCCGGGTGGCCTCCGTGAAGTTTGTCCTCCGATGTTCTTCAAGGATTTCGCCGGCCACCGCGACCTTCCCCTCCGAACGCATCGCTCTACAAATTCGAGAAAATTATGTATATTATTAAGAGAGCAATGCTTCGTATTAATTATGTATATCGAAATAATCATTACAGCTTTTGCTAAAGAAGAGCTCCGTATGACTTACCTAAGACTGACATGTATATATTGTATATATATATATATATATGCGTAAAATTAAATATTTTCTTTCTCTCCTTATATTCTTAGATCTGCGATTTTCTAGTGATCTGGAGACTGAAGATAATTTTGTGCACAACTGGTCCCGCTCGCACCTTCCTTTTCTACAAAATTACATTCCAATTCGCGAGTTACTCGGTTCTTTTTCCGGTGATCCGTAAAAAAAAAAAAAGAGCTCGTAAAACGTAGCTAGGCCTCGAGTACTTTCATCCCCGAGCAGCCAATCGCGACCCTAGGGGAAGCCCCTTCCCCTCTATCTAGAGCTAACGATTTATTTCAGCGACCTCCTGGATTCGATATCAACGACTTTTCGGGCCCCGGGGCGAAACACATCCTCGGTAACCCTTCCCGCGAATTTCTCACCTTCCGCCCCCTCGAGCGAACGATTTCAGAAGCCGAAAAGTCACGCGTCCTTTACGCGTTTCGTGGTAAATGGAGCAAGTGTGACCCGGCTGCGTTCGGGAACACGTTGAAATGTCTTGCGCGATAATAATTCTCGTCGTATTTCTCCAGGCGCGCGAAGATCTTCGATCTCATGAGGGTAACGAGATGTTTATCCAAGGTATTGTCGTACAAAAGACGCAGATATATACGGGCGTAATTTTTTCAACGTATTTCGCGCGCATACGTTTTCGCTGCGGGTACATTCATTCGTTTTTTTAGATTATTGTATTAGCAAAACCAAATGTTAAACGGCCCGAGAGAATTCGGATCTCACGTTCAAAGAATTCGGATGGAATTCGGCACAAATTATTCATTGTTAAAAATTGAAAGAAAAATATCGTAGAATTACGATCTTATATTTTCAACGGAAAATATAATTCTAATAAGAATATATGTATCTGATTTTCTCAAACATCAGTTAAATAATTCATTTCGAGCATTAATATCGCTTATAATCTACGCAATATGGTCACGCGATCAAAGCGATCTCCGAGTCGCAGTGGCCCAGGGCCAAGTTCATCCCGAAAAGCCCTTCTGCCCGAGTTTCCCAGATCCCCACTGTCGGTTGTCTCTCGATTTTCGTGCGTGCGGTTCGCTCTTGCCAGCCGCACGCACGAAAAGCTTTAAGCTAATACCCAGAGACCCGATTAACATTACAATGGCGGCCGCATGCAGATATAAATTAATACGTATTCTTCTTTCGATGGAAGGACGACGGATCGCGCAGTACGCGAACGCCGCGCCGTGTCTGTCCCTTCGTAATGATGTGGCCGCTTGATAAATCACCTCCAGCCCTAACTAGATCAAGCGTTGTACTCGATCAAGTCTTGCTCGCAAAAAGTGAATCGAGTCTTTACGCGTGCAGCGGTCAACGCGGCATCGGCCATCTTGCAGTCTCGCGTGAAATTCCGGAGGACAGATGCTGCTCACAGGAGAGATCACAATGATGTCGAAATAAATCAGTTGATCGAAACCAGGTAGATAGGTAGGAAGTGCTATGGCTTAGGTAGCTTCGGTGGTCCATCGGACATTTTACGAGCAGCGATTCTCAATAAAAGGATGTTCGCCCTAATTATTTCTTTCGAAAAACGCGTTTTTATTTCCGCGAGTTGAAACAATTAAAATCTGATTTCGAGAGTATTTAGGATATTAGAGAGTATTTAATAATAATTCTACAAAAATCTCTCTGGATATTTCGCTTTCGATTATTATCGTGGAATTTCAGCATTTCGTTAATCGATTGCGAGTTAGATTTAGGATGCGTTCCCGAAACCGAAAGTGTGGAGCACGACTGCCTACCTGACCTTTAATTTCGACTATAGTCGAACATTCGATACAGAACTAAATCTGGAGAAACATTCTATCGCATTTCGGCATCTTTTCAATTGTATCCATCTTTCTTTCAATCGTCGTAAAATCGCACATCTTTGATTGAAAATTATTCTCTATTGAATAAACATCGTTAATCTTTTTGCAATCCGCAGACATAAAATATACATGTATTTTATATATATATGTGTGTGTGTGTGTGTAACTGTTATTATATTATTATATATATCTTATTATAATATAAAAATGTCATGTTCATATAAAAATATATGAAACAGGCTAAAATTTGATTTCAATGTATTTTTTGTTAAATAGATATATTAAAAAGAAAAATTCAAAGTTTAAATTTTTTAGTTAAATTGTAAATCTCTCAAAATTTCATGATAAAGTTAAGCATCAAAATCTATGCGTTATGCAATGCATATCAATATGGCAATCGTTTGGTCGCGAATCTTGACAAATATCAATTCGATACCGTCGATGAAAGCAGAATCGATTGAGGAAGGTTCGGTTACTCGTATATTTCGATCTTACGGGACAATCTTGCGCCATGTGTGCGTGCCGTATTGCGTCAAATACAGTAGCGAAAGCAGCTGCAACGTCGCGCGACACGCGTCCATTGTCGATATTTCGTGGGCATCGAGAAATGAAAAATCGTCCCTCGTATTCCCGTCTCTCGCTGTACAAAATCCCTTCGCCCTTTGCACTTCGACGTTGTGAGGATCACCTGGATCATAGAAGAGAGAGAAAGAGATCTTTTTTGGAAAATTTACTCTCACGGCACGATACCTCTTCTGTTTTTTTAATCGCGCGCTGTCAAATCTCTTCTTCAAATAACTTGTATCATTTTAATTAAAATATTTACAAAAAGAGAAGAGATACGCACATAGAACACACACACACACACACACACACACACACACACACACACACACGTGTAATTAAATCCCTTGATTTAATTATCAATGTGTGAAATTCTTCATAAAATTTATCATATACGTGTATAACACCTTGCGTGTGTTACCGATGGTGCTATAGCCCGAGAATCGGTGGATTCATCTGCGAAGAACCCCAGTGCGAGGGTGCAGGGGTTACTCTAGGTGTTCGAGCGAATTGGGGGTCGCATAACCCCCTCCTACCTTTCTCCCTAACGCGTGCCATCTTCGATGTAGTGGCCCGCCACTGAATTACCCCAACCAAAAGGGTTTAAATGCTCTTTTTTCCGCCTTCTGCGATGGGGTAATAATCGGAGTAGTAGGACATTCGACATTTCTCTAAGAGGAAAGCGAGAAATTGATATATTCTACATTTTTTTTTTTTTATACCTCTACGTCTTTCGCGAATTAATCCGTAACAAAGTTTAAGCACGGATCTCATTCAAATTCAAGGAATAATTACTCTTAACTAAGTGATACACTGATTCGTATAAGTATGTAGTCAACGATAAGTTATGAAAAGCATTAATGCATAAAATGCGATTACAATGCATCACGCAAGGCGCATTTATTTTTCTCACGTCAAAGTCGTCAACTTATCTTCATTATGATGGACAACATAATCGTAACGATATCACTCGATCGATACTTTCTCTCTCGCTAAGGCTCGTTAGGAACATCTGCCGCATCCTGACGTCGTTATTGCCGCGAGTGGTTGCGCCTGTGGCTGCAAAGTATCAGGACAATTTCTGTACATTATCCTCTTTGATTGTTGCTTCCTCCCTCGTCCTACCGCCCCCATTTCCCAAATCCCAGTATATTATATACTAACGTTTAATTTCTTATGTCAGTAATGTTGAGATGCGAGCAGAAATTATTATTAAATTAATAATTACTTATATAGTGCTTTTAAATGTTCTATTTTTAAAATATAATGGAATAAAAATTGCCAGAAGGTTTTACAAATTGTAGAGAAATAAAAAAAAAAGAGTACAATTACTTTGCGATTATAAACATCGCGAAACGAGACATGTATCTTACAAGACGTATGTTTGAAAAATTAAAGTATGCGGCAAAAAGCCGGTAGAAAAAATTCGGGACAGCTGTCGACACGCTAGACTAGAAAATCCACAAAAAAAAAAAAAAGAGCCGTGTCGTCGACCGCTAATTTTGGAGGGATACCTGCGCAACTTTTGTCGCGCGTGAATCCGCAAAATCTTCTAGGATCAAGTATATATATCTATAATACTCGTATTCGTGAGTTAAAGAGATATACGACTCGCGAGAGGCCGGTCTTCTAAAAGAGATAATTGAAAATAATTATTCGAATGAAGGAGATGTATGGCCGCGTACATAAACAAGCATCACCCAATGATAAAAATTCTATTTTGCAGTTAAGAAAAGAGACGTAATTTTTTTCGACGCCTTCTATCCATCGCTTGGCTCTTATTTACCCGATTCTGACAGTTATCTCGATATTTTAATATTTAAAGCCTTATTTCGATTACAAGTTGTCTATTGTTGTCTATTTTATTGTCTTCGACACATGCTTACGCGTCTGACGCGCATCTAGCTTAATTATTTTTTTAAGACGGCTTTATTTATCATTGAATGATATCCAAATTACCTATAAAAATCGATAAAAGAAGATTCAAAACATATAGCGAGAGAGATTTTGCGTAGATTCGTCGCGTGCCACGTGCTCGTAGTACAAGTCGTCAAGTTTGCGGGCCATCGATCGTTCTCTGCACGCGGTCTTTCGCGAGTCTCGTCGCGGCACGTCGCAGGAGGCCGTCTGTACGTGCGTGCGTGCGTGCGTGCGTGCGTGCGTGCGTGCGTGCGCGCATACATGAACGTGTGCGTGTGCGCGCGCGCGCCCCGAGCACGCACTTACGCACGATCGACGCGGATCGTTCGCTCGTTGTGCGTGGCGCGCTTCGTTGCCATGACGACCGGTGGCAGTGCCACGCATTGATCGCAGACTCCCGCTCGCTCGCTCGGCGGTGCGTGGACTGTGGAGTCGAGTGCGTAGAGACGCGACGGAGAAAGGAGAGGAGAATACGCACACACGAATGCATATATACGGGCGCATGCACGCACGCACGCATGCATGCAGGCACTCACGCACGCGGAGAGGCAGGCATCGGGGATAATGCGCGTATACGAAGCGGACACGTCGGGCTTCCTCGCTACCGAGGCTTTCTTTCGTGTTTTATAACGACGATTTAGAGCGTCCGTTTAAATTGTCGTTATTTTCGCCTCTCGTTACAAAGCAGTGATAATTGTCATATTAAATTCAACTCTCGGCATCGTGAACTCATGTTCGATCAAATATATATTATTATTAAACATTCTCGGATCTATCATATTTTGCTTTTAATTCCCAGATTTTATTTTTCAGCCTCTTACAGATTAATCTGTCTTTCCAATTGAACTGACGTTATAAAAATGAGACTCGTACACTTGTATTTTCTATGAATAACGAGAATAAAATAATAGAATAAATAAAGTTTTTCAACAAAATGTATTCCGTGACATTTAATATGTTTCCGGCTTCAATTTAAAACGGAACAAAATCTATGAGAGATTCGAGTTCTTTCCCGCGAAGATATACAACTCGAGGTAATAAAATCGCGTCGTCGCGTCGCGCGGTGTCGGTCGGGCAGAAGCGGCAATGGATGAACGAAAGGGTTAGCTTCGAGATTAAAAGGAAGTCATCCCCTGCTCCTCCCTTCTCATCTCTCCATCAATCACAATTATATCCTCTCTCTCCCCTGCTATCGTTCATAATTACTGCTCGTGACTTTATCCCGGCGCTCGAAGCTGCTGGTCGACCGGCTCGATGTAGCGCGAGAAAAAAAGAGGAAGGAGAGACGAGATTGACGTTCAGAGCGAGACGGAGAGCGCAATCGACTTTTGGCACAGAGATTACTGTAAAACACCCTGCCCTTGCGGGGGTGAGATTTCTCGAGGAGGAAAAAAGTTTCGAACCCTCCGGCCGTGGTCCCGATTCCCGATCTCGTCGCGGAAACGGAAACAAAGCCGCCATCTCTTCTAAAAAAACAAAAAAAAAAAAAAACATATTTTTCGAACGTTGTTGAAGAGCGGTTGTATGCTAGCATATGTAACCCGTATCAATTCACTTTCAATAAATAATAATGTCATGGTATTCGATGACGCAGGACACTCGCGTGCACGGTGCATTAAACGCTACGGATGGAAACTTACGTCATATTAAAAAAAAATTGTTACCAAGTAATCAAGGTCGCTTTTTATATTGTACAAAAGTTGGCGTGGAAAAAAAATATCATGGGTAAAGTCTTTGCCGTCAGCGTTGACCTTATGCAGTTTTTTTTTTTTTTTTTCACACACGATAAACCCGATTCCGTTCATGTGGTGTATTTTCACCGACTGACTATTGCGTCGAATGAATAGACGATGGGCGCCTATCGATTGAGCGGAAATGTTGATTGATAATGTCAATCGCTGTGTAAGATTTTACGATGAATCGAGACCGCGTCGCAAACTTGGCCTATCTGATCGCGACGCTTATAAAATAGCACGCAAAGCGGAAACGGGTCAGACGGGATTTAATACAAGACGCGTACAGTTTCGACTTGTGTCACGCATAAATCAGAGAGTTTAACGAAATCATCCAAGATTAATAGCATATACGTAACGCCTTTGATTATGTATCCGATTCATTTTTGTAAATAAATCCATTCTCGTTTTGTGGTCCATGTGCTTCGCTCGTCATCTTGCGACTGGTAGAGATCAAAGGTGGTTAGGCTTCCTCTTCCTGAAATATGACATCTGGACGCCGTGAATCGACTCGGAATCTCGATTTAATCTCGCGGAGACTCCAGATGCGAAGCAAACTGCAACAACTGCGGCGTAAACTTTATCGAGCGATATCGTTTGGTATTCTTCTATTTTATTTTGTAAAAACATACGAATATATTATACTTTCGTAATTAAGCCAATTTGATCGTAAAACAGAATTTTTCTCTTACTTAAAAAATATTATTTGTAATTGATAACTTTTCTTAATTAATATATTATCCTTCGCTCTTCTCGCGTATATGATATGCACGCTATCGCAGGACGACCTCGCTTCTCTGTGGAAAGCCCCTTCGTCCGTCGTTCAACTCGCACACGCTTACACGCGTGCATATAAACGGAAACCCTTCAAGTAGCCTACCATCCACCTCATGTGTACAGACACTTCTGCCACGCTCGAGTGGAGGGAAACGCGTAAGGTACAAGTGCACGCGTATAGGCACCGTGTAGGTGCACTTACGTTCGCCTAGAATTCACCCCTCTTTCCGCTGGACACGGAGGGATGTTGAGGGAAATACGGGGCGACTCTCGAGCGGGTACGAGCTGTGGGTGCGTGCGAGAGAGCGCGTTCTTCCAAGCGGAACGGAATCTATAGCGGGAGCTCGCACACAAATCCGGGACGCGTTAAATGGTTTTTCTCTTAGAAACGCGCGTTTCAGCGACTGTTTTGTGCGATAGTCCATACATCCATAAAAAAATACACATATATATATATATATATATATATATGCGCAAGTATCGCCATTTGTTATTCTGACTGTTTGACAGATCAACTTAAAATATTTATATATACATGGAATTGCAATCGTTTGTGTGGAATTTCTAACACTTATAACGTATTGAGATTATGTGTTAAAGTTTGCAGGCTCGCAAAATTCGTCGAGAAATGGCGCGAAAAGGGTGTCGTGTTGCTCCGCAGCATTTCTGCGGAACTTGCGCGTGTCTGACCTCCAGTTCCTCCCCCGTTCCTCCCTCTCCTCAAGCCGTTACCCAGCCTTCATCCCTTTTCGCATTCGTCCGTCCTTTTTCAATCAATGTAACAACGAAATCGAGATCCTTTATTTTATGTTTCTCAGTCCCTCCCGCATTCCTTAAACATCCAGCATAGCCACCTTCTTGATAAGGTGTCACGATTAGAACAACGATGTCGTGCTTCACGCAATATTATGCTAGTAAAAGAGCTGATAAATTAATCAATAAGATAAGCTCTCCGATAGCAATTGCCTTTTTTACGTAATTTCAAATCATAATTTGTTTCAAAGATTTATAGATATCTTCTTTACATGACAATAATTTCATATTTTTTCCATGAAATTATTTTACGGCAGGAACGACTTTCTTTCCATTTTAGTTTTCACATGATATTAAAATATTGTAATTAAAATCAAATGATTTTTTTAAAATTATGTTTGTCATTCATTTATATGTAAAGAGCATACATAAATTCTTTCTTTAAGTCTTATTATTCAATACGAGAAGTTTTCTCGCTGTCTCTCTTCAATCTCATTAAAAAAATTATCTCCTGTAGAAATAAACTTAATCGTGATAGCTCAAGCATTTATCGAAATATCTCCTAAATTAAATTCTTATACACGCACGCACGCATACATACATACATACATACATTAAAGATAATATTAATTAAAAATTATAATTAAAAACTGCTGAGACATTCACGACATTAATTCAAAACTCTATACGGTTTGCTCTTGCAGTAATTGTGAGCGAACTATGAAAACTAAATAAGGAAAAAAGGTTGATCTTTAATAGTCCAGTCAATAAAGTAAAAGGTCCGTCTTCATGTCTTATATTTAGTTGAATGAGTAGGTAGATATGGAATATCATATGAGAGAGAGAGAGAGAGAGAGAGATGGAATAATAGGGATATCTCTCACTGAAAAGGATTTTTTACCTATTTTTAGCTAACAAACGCATTTGAAATGTTCCGCGTTTCAAAATTAACATCTTATTAAATTCACGCCACCTACGCGATCTGCTCTACATTATAATTGTTATTGAAACAAGTCAACTACGTATGTCGACAATGCCCATTCGTCTCTACTTTAACACCGCTGGTAATGTACATTGAGTCGAGACTTGTTCTGGTACACATCATCGTTCCTAGAACGCTACATTATCGGTACCTACCTTAAACGCTAATGTAAAGCGCACTCTGCGTTACAGAGTGTTAAATTATAATCATGAAGAAAACAATATAACTGCATTTAATAGCTTACCCTTGAAAATAATCCCTATTCATTAAATGTGACACAGTTTGTTGTCGTATATTCAATAATTTGGTATGATCTGGCACAAGCAACCGTGTGGAAACCAGAACACGTCGGTGTAAAGTCGATTCCCGCTTCCCTCGAGCGCGATTAGTCTCTTTTGCACGAATTGTTGTTGACAATTGCTTCTGTATCCCTCCGGAGTCGAACAAATACCGTTGCATTCGTTATTTCTAAAAAAAATAATGAGAAATGTATCTGCCGATAATTTCGTTTTTCATAAAGAATTCATAAAGATATCGTTCAAATCTATATCGTAAATCTTAGAAGATTTAATCTCTTATGGACTAAGATATCACTTGAAAATTAAAATGAACATGTAAGGTTTCAACATTTCATGACCGTTAGACCATTCATTACGACCATTCTTTGCTGTGAACTTACAAACATTTTTCGCTTTTGACCAACTGCGTGTACTTATTCTGCCCCGGAAGATTAACAACATACATCCAGTTGCCTTGATTATTTAGAGCGGCCTTGGGAGCGATATATTGCGCTTGTGTAGGGCACAAAGCGATGGCATCCGGATTCGATTGTCTTTTAACACGATCGTCCTCAAGTTTCGCATATCCCAACAAAGGATTCACGTTCAAAGTTCGTGATGCTATTTTGTCACTTCGCGAATATCTGTTATTTAATGAAAAATGTGTTATCGAGATATCAAGCGTGAAGAGAGAGAGTTTTACCGTTTCAATCGCAATTACCTGTTCGCCAACCACGACTGATTCGGTCTAAACGAGGATTCCTGCGGATAATTATAATCGATTTGTCGTGGGATATTTTGACGATACTCCAGAGTTGATGCTTCCGGAAGAAAAGGGTTTCTCTGCGATTGCGACGGTGCAGAATATTTATAACTGCAATATAATGGATTGAGAATCTAACTAAGAATTTAGAGTTAACGTCATTTTATTTCGCTCGTGCCATTATTTGAGTATTCTACTTTATGTCGATGAGACGATTAAATAATTCGACATTAATATGTCTTACTCGTTGTAACGGCTATTATTGGACGGAGATCCGTATATCGAAGCCGGCTGTTCTTTTAGCTGCGTGTATAATCGATATACATCATCCTGTCGTGGATAGTCATAGCCTTGACTATAATCCGGAATGGAACTTGCAAATGATAATAAAAACAAGTACACTAATAATAATCAAATTAAATAATCGATTATATAATAGGAATAATTATATATTTTAATAATAGAAATTTCGCGAGATTTTACCAAGTTCTTTATATTTATCTGATTCGAATTTTCCACGTGTGTTTCTTTTTATCTTTTATATACATTTCACGATATTTCAATATAATATTAAAATTACCTGTAAGAATTGAAGTCGTTGCGAGATTCGTCTCGCAACACAGTGCTAAAATCGAAGCTGCATTTGTCGACGAGAAATTTGATGAGTTGTCTAAAAAAGAGAAGAAGAAAAAAACCGTTATATCTCCTGAAGATGGAATACAATGCGTTAATAAAAAGTGTGATGCGTTTTCTCCCGGGTATTAAATTCGATCTTTGATCCTCTGCGCGGATCGAGGACTGACCATTTTCTATCTGCCAAGCGACCGAGATTTATCTCTCTTCCACAGTTGACAAAAACTTATTTACACAGGTGCGTTTACAATTCCGTATATGTTGCGTAACTATGTTAGTAAATTAAGCAAGTGTATAGCGAGAAGAGATGCACAGCATGTTTGTTTGCGGTAAAATTAGTCAGCAATTTGATATTTCTGACGTTTTCATCGACTGTCAAATCATTCGTATATACATAATTATCGCAAATGACAGCTGTAATAGCCGCAACTTTCTCCACATACACACACAGCTACTAGAATTATTTAACTTGTCATAAAGCGTTCTAGCATCTTACGGAAATCTTATTGCGTTATCTTGTTTAATTATAATTAGCAGTAAAAATGTATTTTTGCGAATATTAGAATATAAATATTATTTTATAAGCTTTAGTAACAAGCCCATTTTTTTAAAATTAAATATTGCTATTTGCTATTGCTACTTTATTAAAAATTCTATTCTGTGCATTGCTTTCATTATTCAGCCGTATAATTGTTCAAACGTGCACGATTAGTATATATATATATGACTATTATTTGTATATGTATTTGATGTTTGCTCATACATACAACATATACATAAAAGAGTGGTTTATTCAATGGAGAAGAAATAAGGAAATATATCGGTATTCGATTTGGGCGACTATTGTAACGGGCCCAATAATTATCCAGCAGCGTATGACCGCGCCAAGGCCATGGTCACGGTACGCCGAGCAACAATCTCACGGACGTTTTTACATTTACAGCAACCGTTCACTTTACGTAATTCTTAACTCGTTCGGGATAAGACTCGCGGACGAGTGTGGAAATGCATAGAGAATTTGGAAAATTGCTCGACAAACTATCTGCGTATACGAAAATGAAAAGGAAGACATCTGACGAAGAGAGCCAATATTTTATTCTTCTACCAGCACGCGATAGGTGGATAGTTCTTGTGGGTTTGATCGCGTTTATAAAACAGGTCGGATGACAACTGTCTTTTATGGGCGAGAGAGTCATCGACATAATTCGTTGTGCGAGTCTACTGACATAGTAGCAAACTCGATGCTTTCGAGAAACGATTCTCTCTTCGACGAGGAGAGTTAGCGGACTTTGCCCACCAGAAATTTTTCTCAACACGCGCGTGTCAGTCATTCGTATGCATAGAGGGAGGCGGAAGGTGAACACGACGGATGGCGAAAGGAATATCAACAATTCGAAATGGGTCGACCGGATCGTCGAGGATTTCCACTTGTTGCGTTACGCTGCTCGCGACTCGATATAGCGATATCTCAGGGGAGTCTAAGTGCACTTACCGAGGATAATGGTCCAGGGTTTCGCAGAAGGTCTGCCCCGGTGGCGCACAGCTGGGGGTGTGTCCTGGAGGTGCGGGGACGAAGGGTTCGTACTGCGGTCGTCCCGGACATCCGTACTCCGTGCAGGGTTCGCCTCGGGTGACCATCAGAAAAAACTATCGACACACGTATATTATACATATACATACGCAGAGTGTCCTGTCATAAATTATCATCCCCTTTTATCTCTTAAACTAAAGGGGAGAATAAAGATATATTAAATTAAACAATTCAAATTCTATTGTGAATATAGTTGTTATACACAAAAGTTATCTGCGTTAAGAAACAGAAACGTATATGCATATTTACGATATTATAGATATTTCAATACGATGAAAGTTGTAGTCCAAAACAAGTATAATAATGTGTATGATTTATAGAATTCTTTAATAAATTATACAAGTTTTCATCGGCATGAAATTTTGTGTACGACTACATTTACGATCCTGCGACACGATCGAATCAACTTCTGCATTAGAACTTACGTGTCATCTGGTCACAATATCCGATGTGACAAAAAATATAATTTTAAAAAATTCATAAATTAATAATAAGTTATAAAACATTTAACGAATTTTAGCATCTCACGACATAGCATAAATATTTACACTTTTCATATTACTTGCAAAGTAGCAACGAGATTTAATTTCTTTATTTTATTATGTATATATATATATAGTAATAAACAACACAAATATAATAATATCAATAATAAAGAGACCATTACTAGAGTGATCACACTTATGATAGGATAATCTGTATACAGAATTTATAATAAAACTGATAAAAAAAAATATGATTTTTGAAAGACCCCCAAAAAAATGATAATTCTCTTACATTTTTCTACTTATCTACACATACACCTTTCTATTAATCTAATTGTAAACGAAATATTAATTTCATCATTTCTTTCGTAAATGCGTGTGAAAGTGTAATTCTCACGGTTAAATACACGATAGAACTTGATGAGATTATTAGAACCTGATTAACTATTGTACAACGTGAGACTACATACTTATGAAATGCACCGGCTTGTAATTTATCATTTATTAGAGAAAAAAAGTATCGTGCAAATATTTCCCGCATGATACGGACGTACGTTTCTTCTGCGACGATATTAACCGGCTCCGATTCAGCCTGTGTGTAATTTGATCAACGGATAAAAAATCGTTAACTATAAATCAATGGATGAGTCGAGGAATTGCAACTAGAGGAAATTGCAATTAGAGAGATGTATGTGCAATTGATGCAAGTTACATCAGATTTCAATCCAACTTCCTCCGCGTACTTCGTAAACGATAATTGTTATTTTGAAATTGCGAATCCATCACTTACGATTGATATTAGATGCCACGCGACCTCCATTTCCCTCTATGCTACGATTCACCCCTGCGTGATAAGGACCTTCTCTCCTGTGGTGAGCACGGTAGGAAGGCAGAAAGGAGGCCGCAAAGTCACTTAATTGGCATCGCGTGTTGATCAATCGCCGTGTAATGTCACTAACTGATATAAACGATAACGCGACGCTAACGTAAGATCGAAGACGAGCCTCGAAGATGAGACGTGTAAAGGAGCAAGGATCGGTTGTACGATAGATAACCGAGAATCGAGTCGAATCGCGCTTAATAATATATTTGCGACTTTTCGAATAAACGGCAGCTCGTATTCGCGCGATAGAATTTTTTTTTTTTTTTTTTTAATCGGCGAATTTTTAATCGAAAAATTTTAACGGAAACAAACGACAAATAGGCTAGATTCTCAATTTGAAGTTAAATTTTTTTTTACATCGTCTACGTTATATGACTGTAACGCCGTGTTCTGTGTCGCACCGATTGTGATAAACCGACTGTGATCAACCATAACGGACGTCTTCCCACTTTTGGCAAGCGTGATTCGAAAGTGTCCAAGTTGGGTCCAGACACTGGCGGGATTCGATTCTACGCGCCGCGGGTCTACCTAGCAACGTTGGGTATACCTGCGGTCGATCCCTTCCACGGACGACATGCCCGAGTTCCGCGGGGAGCTCAGGGTGGGGTTCAGGCGGACACGTACTTTCACTGGAATACGTGCGCGAGGGATTCATCGACCTTATGACAGAGTGAATTGAGTTTTTCTCCCGGATGACACGGATACATCTTGATTACGCGGCACCGCTAGTCTATCAGGAAGAAAGAAAAAAAAAAGAGAAATGCTATCTCCTCATATATTAAACCTTAATATTTATAGCCAATATGAATCGTTGATAGAATTATTTTGCAGATATATCTTTCTCTTTCATTGCAATTTTTTTTTTTTTTAAATATAAGTAAATGCTCTTTTGCTGAAATTTTAATGGAAGAGATTTATTATAATAATGTTGAACATGTGTAAATGTTGTTTTGTCTAATATTAAATGTTAGAAAGAGATTTTGAATTTCATCGATAGTCAACGAGCTAACAAAACTATATTCCAACTAACTGTAAACGAGAACAAGATATTTTCAACACTTACCATAGCGTGTGTAAGTAGCACGCACTCCGGTAAGTAAATTATATATATTGTATAACCATATATATATTTCGCACATTAACATTTTCAAGGTTACGGTTTTATTTAAAACACGATAAACACCGTAATGGATCTGTAAACATATGTCGCTAATATTTATTTCAAATTAGTAATTATATATATATATATATATATATATATATATTTTTTTTTTTTTTTTCATTTTTATAATAATATTAAACGTTAAGGGGAGACATTTATCCCTCGTTAAACACGAGAGATTAAATTACTCATATGTATGCGTATTCTATAGATATCAGAGATAAATCAATAGTATCTGCGCGGATAATAAAATGTATCATAGTAGAAGTAAAGCTACGTACTGTGCGTATGCCTAATGTTGAGCTTAATCTGGGAAAGTAGACGATGCGAATTCAAATTCAACGATGGACCTGCTGCCATATTCGTTTCTAGTTCGAGGCTACGCCACCGGTGTTGAGGATGGCGCTCGAAGCGCCTACCCGCACCAGCCGATTCCTCCATTGATATCGATATATCGCACTAATAGCGCGCTGTCAGCACACTTCTCTACATTCCAACCAGTTCCAACATAACCCTCTGCCTCAAGTTCTTCAACTCCCTCAACTTCTCACCATACGCAAACGCATTATCCTGCGTTCGCGCGTTATTGTGTCGTCTGAACGAATTGCTCAATAACGTGCGCACAGAGATTTTCAATGTGAATGGTGCTTAAAGTGCGTCGGACGTTGGGACGTACCCTCGCTCTTGTGACGACTCGTTAATCGTTAGCGTAATCATGGCGGCGATCTCGTCGCGGGTAGACGAACTCGTGCAATCTGTCAGCCTGCATAATCCGCGCAAATGGATGTTCAACGGTTACATCCTGCCATTCGTGATGCTACAGTCTCTGTGGATCTACTGCTGGATCTTCGTCTACGGCGTCGACGAGTACTATGACGCGGGCCTAGTTGGCATCGCGGCGATCGGCGTGCTGCAGATCTTTTTGTGCCTGTGCTGCCAATGGTCCGTGCACATTCACACGTTCTTAAATTGCAGCTCGGTAAGTGGCAATCGCCGTTCAATTTGTTTGAACAATGGGCACGTGGTAACGTGTAACTGTTTCGTGGCCATCGATATGTCTCTTGTAACGTGGCAGCCATTTGAAGCCGATCTTCTGCTAGCTCGGTCACGTGATACTTTGGCGGGTATATTTGAATACCGTGAAATATATATTTTAAACATAGAAATTTGTTACATTTTTTTTTTTTTTTTTTTTTTTACAAGCTTACCTATTTTCAATGTTCTACAATAATGCAAATGCATTTTAGAATGTTCTATCTTAAAATGTAAAAAATGTTTTTAGGAAAAAAATCCTTACAAAGCAAGAATAGTGAAAGTAATCCCTACTCCAAATAATGGAAGTTCCGAGCTGATCCCATTGCATCGCACGGATCAGCAGGAGCCATGGTTTATTTTTCAAAAAACCAAGTATTATTGGGATTCGGAGATAAAATCATTCAGAGGATTGCAGTTTCCAATCAATCATTCGGTGAAACATTATTGCGAATGGAAAGGTTATCTTGATCAAACGGAAGTTGAAGCAGCAGAGGAAAAATATGGAAAAAATAAGTACGTTGCATGAAAATCTCTCATATCGATATGTTTTTTGCGAGATATCATTTGCATTACTGAAAGTATTACTTTTGCTCTAGATTAGACATGGTTGTGCCAGAGTTCTGGGAACTCTTTAAGGAACGTGGGATTGCTCCGTTCTTCGTCTTTCAAGTATTCTGTGTGGCACTCTGGTGCTTAGACAAATATTGGTACTATAGCATCTTCACACTGATCATGCTTATCATGTTTGAATGTACACTGGTACAGCAACAGCTGAGAAATATGGCCGAGATACGCAAAATGGGCAATAAACCATACATGATAATGGTATATAAATACAAATTTCCTTATCTTAATTATTCATAGCAGACATTTTTAAGAATTTAAGATATCTACGTTTTCATTCTTTCCTGTAGGTCTATAGAAACAGGCGATGGCGTTTATTATTTACAGACCAACTAGTTCCTGGAGATATTGTTTCTATTACAAGGCCTCAACATGATAATTTAGTGCCATGCGATATGTTGCTTTTGCGAGGTCCATGTGTCGTTGACGAAAGCATGTTAACAGGTAATAATTTAAATATTCAATCCAATATTATATTCAGTATAGAAAAATCACTGCAGCTTTACAGCAATAGAAAATGTCTAGGTGAATCTGTTCCTCAAATGAAAGAACCTATAGAAGACATCGATGGGAGTAGAATTATAGATATCGAAGGTGATAAACTTCATATGCTTTTTGGTGGTACAAAAGTCGTGCAACATACACCTCCTACTAAAAATACTCCTGGCCTTCGAGGTATTACTATAAACTAGATAAATTTCATTTCTATTTTTAACGTTTTCGCTTCACGATATTAATATATGCTATTAATGTTGCAGCGACAGATAACGGATGCGTCGCCTACGTATTACGGACTGGCTTTTCTACATCGCAAGGAAAACTTTTAAGAACAATATTGTTCGGCGTTAAACGCGTTACAGCCAATAACTTGGAAACTTTCGGCTTTATTCTATTCCTGCTTATTTTCGCGATTGCAGCCGCCGCGTATGTCTGGATCAAAGGTAGTATCGAATTCGGCATTAAAATAGAGAGAAAAAGAGATATAAGGATAATACAAAGTTACTTTTCGTAACTTTCAGGCAGCGAAGATCCTACGAGAAATAAGTACAAACTATTTTTGGAATGCACGTTGATTTTGACTTCTGTTGTGCCACCGGAGTTACCTATAGAATTGTCGCTAGCTGTAAATACGTCTCTGGTAGCTTTATCCAAGTTAGGTATTTAAGACAAATTTTTTTAATGCCAAAAACTTTTTAATTTTGTAATTAGCATTACAAATCTTGTATTCTTTTGTAGGTGTATTCTGTACAGAACCGTTCAGAATTCCGTTTGCCGGCAAAATTGATATTTGCTGTTTTGACAAAACTGGCACACTCACCAGCGATAAAATGATTGTCGAGGGTGTTGCGGGTATCGAGTAAGAAATTGCGTATAATTATTATTCTTACGAAATTCTTTTATGTTATTTTCTGAAATGTGATTTTTATCTTTCTAAGCGGTAAACCAGATGTGATTCAACTATCGGATGCACCTTTGGAGAGCATTCAAGTACTGGCTACGTGTCATTCTCTTGTTCAATTAGACGATGGTATCGTCGGGGATCCATTAGAAAAGGCTACTCTTAAAGCAGTAAACTGGAGTCTTACAAAAAGTAAATATAGATTCGTCGATAATATAATAAACATTGAGAATATCGACATACTACGCTAATGTCCGTTTAGGTGATTCTGTTATTCCTAAAAAGGGCAAGTCTCCAGCATTGAAGATTGTACAGAGATATCACTTTTCATCGGCTTTGAAAAGAATGTGTGTTGTGGTTGGATATAGTATTCCTGGAGCTTCAGAAACTCATTATATGGCTACAGTGAAGGGCGCACCAGAAATTCTAAAGAATATGGTATGTCAAATAATAATTTTGAATCGTGTAATATTTTTTTAAATTTTTTATATTGCCACGAATATAACTTATCATTTCAGTTATCTTCTGTGCCGAAAAATTATGATTCAACTTATTTATCTCTCTCACGACGCGGTGCGAGAGTGCTTGCTTTGGGATATCGGAAACTTCCTGGTACCTTTTCCTCTCAAGATTTGAGGGAATTAACACGTGGAAAATTGGAAAGCAATCTCACATTTGCGGGATTTGTTATCATTAGTTGTCCTCTTAAGCATGACTCGAAAGCCGTTATTAAAGAAATCGTCAATTCTTCGCATTCGGTATGTATATGATAAATATTGATAAACATTAGTTATTGTGTTGAGATATAATGTAATGTATGAGTTTCGAAAGAAAGTACATCTTCTCATACAAAATATTTAAGTTAAAACAATTGTATTACACACATTTATATATAGGTCGTAATGATAACTGGTGATAATCCCTTAACGGCCTGTCATGTAAGTCGCGAACTACATTTCACAAAGAAGCCCAACACACTCGTATTGATTGAAAATGATGATGAATGGTTGTGGGAAAGCATAGATAAAACAATACAACTTCCTCTAAGTGTAAAAAATATTGAATCGCGCAAAGAAATTTGGAAAGATTACGCGCTTTGTGTAACGGGTGAGGTGTGTAGATAAATAAGAATTCATTTTTACAAGCTTGGATCGTAGCAATCGTTCGCTATTATTGGCGGTCTCTTTTAGGGTTTATCGTATCTGAAAGAAAATCAACGAGAACTTCTCCGGAATCTCTTGCCACATGTTGTGATTTTCGCGCGATGCGCACCGAAACAAAAAGAATTCATTATCGTATCGCTGCAATCTTTAGGCTATACGACGTTGATGTGCGGTGACGGAACGAACGATGTCGGCGCTTTGAAACATGCTGCAGTTGGTAAGTTGATGAACAGATTTGCAGTAAAAATTATATTAATATCTGTTTATCATTTTTTTTTTTCTTCTTTTCCTGTTAGGTGTGGCAATTCTATCTAGTCCGCCCGAAAAGCTACTTGCTGACAAACGGGAAGATTCAAGGAATGATACCTCGATGTCTCCCATAAGCAACGGGCCAAGGACCAATCCGAGAGTCGCGCCGCCGAGTACTCGCGCGAAACTGCAAAAGATTTTAAAGGAAATTGATAACGAGGTGCAGGAGCAATCCGTAATCGTAAAACTCGGCGACGCTTCCATCGCCGCTCCTTTTACCAGCAAAATGTCATCTATTCAATGCAGTAAGATTCACAGAATATTTTCAAATTGTTTTGTTATTCAGAAAGACAAGCAATCATTTGTTTACAGTATGCCACGTGATCAAACAGGGACGTTGCACTCTGGTTACCACTCTGCAAATGTTCAAAATATTAGCATTGAATGCACTGATACTCGCCTATAGTCAATCAGTGTTATATCTGGATGGAATCAAGTTTAGTGATGCACAAGCGACCTTACAAGGTGTTCTTTTAGCGGCCTGCTTTCTCTTTATCTCACGATCGAAACCTCTGAAAACTCTATCGCAGCAAAGACCACTACCAAATATCTTTAATTTGTATACCATCGCAACTGTATTACTGCAGTTTGCCGTACATTTTATCTGTCTCATCTATTTAGTAAAAGAGGCCACTGTTCTATCTCCAAAGTAAGTTATATAAATTAAATAGGATTGATAATTGATGGGATAATCACATATGTTTTTGAAATTACTTTTTTTTATAGGAACAATAAGTTGGCAGCTATTTTGAATAATTCCAGTGAAGTCAATTCATTGGGTGGAGATGACAGTAGTGAGGATGAACCTTTCGAGGCGAATTTAATTAACAGCACTGTATATATAATCGCGATGTCCCTTCAGGTTTCTACCTTCGCTATAAATTATCGAGTAAGTTGTTTACATATCTCATTGTATGGTTAATAATGTGTTTAACATGATAACACTGTTAACAATCAATATTAATTACTTTATATCGTGGTAGGGTCACCCATATATGGAAAGTTTGGCACAAAATAAGGCACTTTTGTTTAGTCTTGTGGGCAATTCTGCCGTCATTCTATTATTGGCTTGTGGATTTCTGCCAAATCTAGCAGTACAATTCGAGATTGTGGATTTTCCAAGCCATGTAAGTTTCATGTGTGTGTTTAACAAACAATTAAGTTTGTTGTTTTAATCTATTATGATCTTTTGTCAATCACAAATATACCTCCATTGCATGTTGCAGTTCCGTACGATACTGGTTCAAATACTAGTCGCGGATTTTGTCTTTGCATATATTGTCGATAGAGCTTGTCTATGGCTCTTTGGCGAAGGAAGACAACACAAACTGTGATGAAACTACCTTTTTATCGATTACAGACTGTATCAAAGATTTTTGTATATTACTTTTGTTACTGATCTTGTTCCACATTAAGAGCTGACAAACTTTTATATTTAAGAATCGATGATGTACCTGTGGATATATGTGTCATTATCTGCAACTGCATTTTGTATTTTATGTCGATACGTATCTTGTTTTCTCTACTCATGTGTGTTGTATATGAAAATGTAATGCAAAAATATAAACATGTGCACATTCTGTCATAATATTAATCTGATTGTTAATTTTTTTGCTGTCAACTTTTTTTCTGTGGAACAAGAAACAGTGCTCTGGCGATCATTATTTATTGTCCACGAAGATATTAATAATGTTTGATAATTATTGTCAAGTCACAGTATTGCCTTTACATATTTATTGCTAATGTAAAAAAAATATTTTTTTATACCACAACGTTTCATATAGACAAAGTTTTCATGAATAATATTTTAATTTACATATTTAGATGTTCTCTCTCCTGTGTTCAATAATTTTTTGTTAATATATTAACAACAAATATTGATCGCGCAAAGTACGCTCAAGAAGGGATCGCGCATATTTCGTGTGTATCAATTTTAGATAAAAGATCCTACTTTCTTTTTTTCAGAGTACAGAAATTCGCATTTTGTATAAGTTTTGTTAAATACACGGACATATGTTATATAAACCTATAAATTTATATAAATTTTTACGTTGACATTTTTATATAAATTTATATAGACATATTTTTTATATAAAAATATGTCCATGATTTTTAATGAAACTAAGCTTATGATTATAAATAAATTGAAACCTTGCATGATTGCGCGAAGATTTTTATGACATTTGACACGATTATTTACAACGGTATTAACCGTTTTATGCATCGATTGCATTCCACTTCAATAACGTTATATGTTAGCGGGATACATTTTTTCGCGGTACATGTCACGTTTGCTGATTAAATATAGTTCAGCGTTTTTTTCTTTGATTCTTGGTACAAGAATGTGACCAGTAATTAATTTTCATTGTTTCGTTTCACGTGATCTCTTTCTCTCTCTGTAGCTACGAAAAACAAAATGAGAGAATAATAATATCTGTTCGCATCGTGAATCAAATTAAGGATAGTTGTATATTATTGTACATTTATAATAACTGATAAAACGTTCGTTGAGAATAACAACCAGAACTGATTTGCGTTCTTAGTTAGTGTGTGTGTGTGTGTGTGTGTATATATATAATATTAATATAATTTAATTCTTGGAGAATAACGCGAAAAATAACATTATTCTGATAATAATTTAAAAAAAAAAATTGCCGTCACATAAAAGTTATACTCACGTTATTTACGCGCGCGAAAAGAAAAAAATTGTTTACAATTATTTGCTGAAGTTGGCATTTTTTATGCTGATGTCGATAGATTCGCTCGCATTTGAATGATTCGAAAGCGCTCATCTGCAAGACAATATTCGAATTCTAAGATTCGTAGCAAAATTCTATCAGTTTTGATCGCGATACGCTTAAATCGCCGCGCGCTGCAGCTGTGTTGACCAATTTGTCAATACGACCTCTTTTTAACGAATGTATTCGCACGATTTGTCTCACGTTCATCGTCGTCGAGCTGCGCTCAGTCGATCGTTGTCTTCCCTTGCGAACGTATCTTCGCGCTCACGTCCGTTCGCGAATGATAGCCGGTAACATCGCTACACGTGTTTTGTGCAAAAAAAGAAAAACGAATATAATGGTAACCATATGTTCACCGTCATTGAGAAACACATAAACTTTTTCCATTTGACATCATCGCGCACGTGTTGATTTCCGCGCCATGTATCTCATAAAAATTCCAACGATTGCAAATTTCTAATAGAAATTTTTTCGCGTGACAATAAATATTACATTGTCAATGTCAAAGAATAATTTCAATATTTTCGCATTTCTTTTTATTATTTTTTTAATAAGATTGATTTTTTTTTTTTTTTAACAAGCTGAAGTCGAGACCGTTTCCTAATTACGGTTATTACAGCGATGATAAATCACGGATAATTAAATGAAGTAAAATTGATAAAATTAAATTTAAAATTTGAAGGAAAGAATAAGGAATATACAATAACAGAGAGAATATAAAAGGTACGTTACAATTGCTTGAAAATAAGGCATACATTATTTACTGTTTGGTAAAGAACACTATTTTGGAAAGCATCGCTATAAAGATAATCATTATACCTGATGTGACAGAAATATAGAAACTGAAATTATAATATTTGAGACTGAAATAAAATAATTTTAGGTTAGTCTTGTTTAAGGTTAGCGATGCTACGTGTCAAATATTTATCAAGAAAAATTCTCGACATAATTTTAACAAATTATCAATTATTTTTAATTGGAGAGAATAGAGAGATCGAGGAGCAGGAGGAGGCAAATTTAAGATACATTCTTCTCGAAATTTTTTCTAACATATTGTACAAGGTGTGGTATTTGCTGCTGAATATTAATACAGGTTTAATTTTCTCCTGTTTCTCCTAAACCGGTTTATGATACGGAGAATTTTTTTTCGCCAGTTCTCTAGAATACATAATGCTCGAGTGATTATGGATTCAAATTATAAATATATTAACAATGCGTATCGTAATTTTTATATTTGTGAAATGTATACATTGACAAAATTGTATACACACACACACATTCCTCTTTTACAAAAACCTTGGGTAAATATAGCTATATTAAATTTTAGAAACCGCTCTCTCTTTCGAGCTTCGTATCTGAGATAAATATAAAACCTCTTGTATTTTACGATACGCGATCATTGTGTGAAGACGGAAGAGTTTTTTTTTTTTCATCTACTACTTTACCTACACGTAATCTTTGAGGAAAAAAAAAGACGTTGATTATGCTAAAGAGATGCAAATTTCAGTGGAAAAAAAGGGAAGAATAAACAATGTTTCATGTAGCTCTTACCGATGGTTGATTAATTTGTCGTTTACATCTCGTTGCATTGTTATAATCTAAATATCTTTGTACGTAGCTACATGTCTCGAATCGAATATCTGAATGGATTTATGTGTGTGTGATCAAGCGTATTAATTATAAAGAATGATTATTTATAATGATACAAGTATACGTGTATCGTCCGTCGACTGTCCATCCATATATATTATAACAGTCGGTAACGATCATTATCTGCTGTTGATGCATTTTATTATTCTATCCATATACATATAATTCTCTATACATATATATTATAAAGAGAATTGAACTCATTGATTGAAAATTCCGGAGTTGCGATACGCTTAATATAAATTTTGGGCGATAATTCTTGTTCTTTCTCGCGCACTTTCTGGCTATTGTATTTATCGAATTTCAAACATATGTTGATAGACACATGTTAGTCTGTTGACACCAGACTGAACAAATTTTCGTTTCAACAAATACGTCTAGCCTTGTGAAGATATTCAAATCCTCAAGACAACACTACACCCATAGAAAAGATATTTAAAAAAATATCACGATTAAATATATCGTAATTTGAATATCTGGTTGGCAAGACACAAGTACAGTTCTCGAAAGATTTCTCACATCAGCACCGTGTGCAATCGAATGTGCACCGAGCCGTTTTTCGAATATTAGTTAATTAGCGACGACGTGTAAATCCTGCTAATTGTAAGCGTTTCGGCAAGCGATCCCGATGCGGTCCCGTGATCGGCTTACGTGAACGGACTACTTTTCGCTTGTTAGCGTTCGCGACTCAACAATTGACCCCTGCGATTGATTACAAAATAACAGAACTTTGAACTGCGTAATTCCATGTGACTTCGTTGACAGCTAGAAACAGCGTTGACCGTCAAATCTTATCGTGCGCGTTAATGTTTCAACGTAAGAATTTTATTGCGCCTTGATTAATCCCGTGACAATATCCAAAATGCCATAAAATATGGAAAAAAAAAATGCGTCTGATTAGATCTGTTTATCTCCTTTTGATTAAATCTATTATCTCTTTATAATATCACTTCGTGGCTCGTTAGTATGAGATGAGATTTCAAGGCATTGTCAACTGTGTAACAGAGAGGCGCTCTGTCACGATTGTCATTCAGCGTTAACGAGACCAAATTACTAGCACGTACGAAGAAGTCATAGGTCAGTGGTTTCAAACAGAAAAGCGCTAACGGGACTTAAACAATGCGGCCGCGATATCCTTTACGACCAATTTATATTGTCCGCAACGTGACGCGAGCTATAATAAAATCCTTGCTACATTTTTATTGTCACATTGTTATGCGTAATGTTTGATCGTTACATCATTGTAGGACGGACAAAGCGTGTTATGAGATAACAAAAATTAAATAAAATAGGCCTGGCGACATGCCAATCAATAGTCCTTGTCGAAGGACTAGCGAATTAAAAATATCAATGTATCGAGATATGACTCATCATTTACACGCCGATGCAAAAGAGATCGTTGGTTAGACAGATTTTTTTTTTTTTTTTTTTTTTTTTTTTTTTTTTTTTTTTTTTTTTTTTTAACTGGTATACATTGAAATTGAAGAAAAATAATCGACATTGTGTTGCGGAAACCTCTGTTATTACAAGCAGGCGCGGCCGACTGCTGATTAAATTTCACGCATATTGCCGATTGTGCATTAGTCATCGTGTAATGTGACAATTACGATCGTTATGCTAGTAATTAAAAATTGCCTGTAGTACAAAAGATAATTTATCTTGCTACATATCAATATATAATGATGCTTTTGTAATAGAATAAAATTAATAGATTTATTTCTTTTTTCTACGTCACACGATGACTGTACAAAAAATTGAAAAATTGATATATAAATTTTTATATAATCTCCATTATATAAACAAGATGAAATGATTAAATATGTGGATAGGCATAGTTATTTATTATATTCATATATGTAACGAAAGTTGGTATTATTAATTAAGATATATTACAAATACTTATAAAGAATTGTATCTGTAGTTTCAATACATGTTTTATGACTTTAATAAGTAGAAGGCTTAAAGTTATCCGAAAAATAATTTTTTGGATAGACTAAATAGGTTTATGGTAGTTCTTTGATTTCAGTAAAAATGGTGGCTGTATCGGAAAGAGGGTATTTCCATTGGATCGATTGGCTGGTGTTTGCACTTATGCTTCTCGTGTCTACCATAGCCGGCTTATTGCACTTCAGAAGGGCGCAAAAGTCGAACACGCAAGACTACCTGCTCGGAGGAAGAAGCTTAGGACTCTTTCCCGTGTCCGCTTCTCTCGTTGCCAGGTGAGCGCTTTGGTGTTTACTATTATGAAAGATTTAAAATGATTAAAAAAAAAGGGGGGGGGGGAAATCAAAAGAACGCGAATGACCTGAACTTTTGACGTCCCGAAAAAAAATTTAAGAATTAATGAATTAATGCCGGAAATTTAAAGATCAGCTGGAGTTTCTGTGTTTTTACTCAAGGAGAAAGAAACCTTTGCAACATTCGCACACTGACGTATATTTATATACTAATACATATATTATAGATCTCTTAATGTTTTAGATAAAAATTGACATAATTCGTTTACATTGTTTATCGGGTTCGAGAATCGGGCTTGATTGATTAATCATGCAGGTTATTTAATCGATTCCGATCGTAACTGTAGCTTCATATCAGGCGTGACGATCTTGGGTACTCCAGCAGAGATTTACAACTTTGGCACGCAATACTGGATCACGATCATCTCAATTTTCTTTTCCGGTGTCGTGGTCGCCACCGTGTATCTTCCTGTCTTTACCACCTTACAACTCAATTCCGTTTACGAGGTTCGTTACGTTTAATCCGTTTATTTACTCAATTTTTTTTTTTAAACCTCGATTCCGTCAATATACATTGACTATTCTGTCAATTTTCATAGTGAATACTCTTCTTTTAGTACTTGGAAATCCGATTCGATCGGAGCGTGCGGATTCTTATTTCTTTGATTTTCGTTTTCGATGCGGTAAGTCTGAGATTTTACGAGATCAAGAGTATATCAAGGCTTATTCATAATCCTTTCGTAATTTAATTTAAAAAAGTCGAATAAAGGGTCAATCGATCGATTGCAGGTACTTTATCAATCGATCGTTATATACGTCCCCGCGCTGGCATTAAATCAAGGTATATTTTTTTATCGGCGTAATATTTTTACGTTAAAAATTAATTAATTAATTTTTATTAAAATTCTTATTATTTATTTTAGTCAGCGGTATCAATATATACTTGGTCGGATCCATTGTATGCATGGTCTGTGTTTTTTATACCGTCCTGGTAAGTTACGATTTCATGTCGCGTGTGATTTTCATTTTAATTTTCGGTTTCGATGTTGCGTAATTAACGTATTATAATTCTCCCGACTGCCTCGTATTCAAAGAGGAAAAAAAAAAAAAGATCGACGGGTCAAGATTGCATGAATAAATCGCACAATAGTAAATTCGTTTCGAAGATTGTACTTGAATATTAATAAGAACGGTGTGTACGGGAATGATGAAAGCAGTCGTGATACGGTGGGACGGAGGCTAAGCTAATTTTCCAGGGGGGGGGGGGGAAGGCCCGTTCACCGAATTCCCGCGGGATGGCTGGAGTTCCTCGGACACGGTCTACCGTAGGAAACAATTTTCAGTGGACAATGCCGCAGTGAAGAATCTCACGCGAGAGCCTTAGTACTGGAAATGTTTATGGAAGGAAACTGAAGGCCCGACAATGGCGCGGGGAAACAATGGCGCGGAGAACGTCGAGCGGATGTTATCGTAGCAGCGGATCACAAAGCCGGCGCTGAAGTGATTAATCGCGAGATCGCGCGCCTGTAATTATCCGAGCAATTTGTTGAATCTCGTATTAATGAGAATTTATCGTGGTTGAGCGGCTCTTTACAAATTTGTTTATTATACGCCCCGTGCACATGCGCGAGCGCGTGCAGATTGTTGTATAATTGCGAGCGTTTGGAAAACGCGTTCGTCATTATTATATTCTTCAGAAATATAATACAATATAACGACGCTGAGCGGGAAACTCATTTTTCATCGAGAGATAAAGAAATTGCATGACCGATATATGTGATTCGCATCAATTTCTTAATTATACTTGTCGTCGCGAGACAAGCCAGATCGATATAACGCGTAGATAAAGCGAATATATCGAGCGATACGCTGCCTAGATCGGTAGAATTTTTCCAATTTTAAATTTGACAATTTCTCCTCCTTCTATAAATATAATAACATTTATTGTTTTATATCTGCCGTGGTTGTATGATTTTTATTAGGGTGGTATTCGAGCCGTGGTTTGGACAGACGCGTTGCAAGTCGGGGTGATGATAGCGGCGGCTATCTCAGTCACCGCTCTAGGCACCTATCAAATGGGAGGAATGTCTGAGATTTGGAAGAAAGCCGTCGAAGCCGGCCGTATCGAATTTTTAAAGTAAGACTAGAAAAAATATAATTGGATTGTGTTGTGTGGGTATTGCGTATAATTTCTTTTACGTTACTTTGTGTTATAGCTTCGATCCGTCACCCTACACGAGGCATACCGTTTGGACGGTGCTGATTGGTTCTTGGTTATACTGCACCGCGTATATCGCCGTCAATCAAACTATGGTGCAACGATATAAATCGTTAGAGAGTACGAAGAAATCGCAATTGTGAGTTATGCCGAATTAAATAACGAAATAATATATAAAACAAATCTTTGCATATTGCGTTCTCGTCCTTCTGTCTCTTTGTATAATGTAGCCAATTTATGCGAATTTTTGCATATTGCGATTGCAGATCCATCGCGATATTCACCATCACCGTAATGATGTTTAATTCAATATGTTGTTGGTGCGGATTAGTCCTTCTTGCCTGGTGGTTGCCACCGAAATGCGATCCAAGAGTTTCTGGCTTAATTACGGCCGACGATCAATTGCTGCCGGCTTATGTCATGGAGATTGCAGGTGATTTGCATGGAATACCTGGCCTCTTCATTTCCGGAGTTTTTGGCGCAGCATTGAGGTATCGGCGATCGAATTAATATAATTATATAACACAATGATAGGATATAACATTCATTGATTTGCCTTCAATCGTAGAATAAATTAGCAAATTCGAATAATCGCAAGGAACAAATTCTTAAAAAAATCGTAATTAATATACGATGAAATTATTTAGCAATTATTGATGTTAATATTTTAATTATTAATCCGTCGAGAATGAAATATTAGAATTGCCCTTTTTTTTTGCCCCGCAGTTCGTTATCGGTAGGCTTCAACTCGACGTCCGTTGTGATTCTAGAAGACTTCGTTATGGGTTGTTTTAAAATGAAACTCAGCGATCGTTGTTCCACTATTTTCGTGAAAATCCTTGTCGTCTTCTTCGGTCTGCTGGCATTGAGCTTCCTTTTCTTGATCGAGAAGCTTGGGGGAATTTTATCCGTGAGTGTCTAGATTTTATCGTTGATATATCCTGCAATCTATTTTGAAGCGTCATCGTAATTTTTAATCATAATTTAGGTGACGAACAGTTTGGCCGCCATCGCTGCCGGCACTTCCTTTGGCGTTTTCACTCTGGGAATTTTATTTCCGTGGGCAAATTCCAAGGTACGAAATGAAATCTGATTAATTCTCGGATAAATTATTATTATTATTATTATTATTTTTTTTTTTTACAAGTTTTATCGCGTTTTGTGTAGGGTGCCTTTATTGGTGCCATTGCAGGATTCATGATGTCTGGATGGGTTAGTTTCGGAGCGAACGCAGCTATCGGTTCTGGTCTCGTTGTGCCAAAGAAACTTCCAGTTTCGTCTTGCACCGAAGATATTAACAATGTCTTTATAAATCAATCCGAACGATCAAGGTGAGTCACTCTTATGTCGAATATATTCATGATCTATTTAAATTTATTTGCCGTTATGCAAGGGAAGGCGTAAAAAAAGTTCGGTTATATCCTTATCCCGATTAACATTCTTGATTTCTCTCGTCTCGTATGATTTCTATCGACTCATCGATTTGCGCATTCAGCGAAGACAACGTGTTTCCATTATATCGGTTGTCTTATCATTGGGTTGCCCCTATTGGCACGTTGGTAGTACTTGTGATAGGCGGGTTAGTCACCTGGATAACAGGTGCAAGGGATCCCTCATCGATCGACAAGAATCTACTCTCTCCGGTGATTCATAGGTATATAATCGACTTGTCCGGAAATTTTTTATTACAACCGAAAGAAATATAACTTTTGATTTACAGATGGTTACCCCGACAGAAATGTCAAAATGATGTAAATGAGTTGTGTATGTCAGTACCGACAGATCCGCAAATATCAGCAAATTTATCGGTCATTCGACAAAAATGTCATCCTAATATTTTCCCACAAAGAGAAGAGATGTTTATGAATAAATCATCATGATCAATCGATAAATATATCGATACTAAACTAGGACAATCGCACAAATTTTCAAATTTTTATTATAGTTTGATAATGGCCGTTTTTATGGTTTTTATCAGTTTATCGCATTTATATAAAAATAAATAGGAAAGTATGTACATGCGTATAAATATGTGTATAAGAATGTATAAAATAAATCTCCGATTCCGTCAGGATTAAAAGCTTTAATTTTGAATAATTTAAAATTAATACTGATATAAATTTAATGTAAATTAGTTTTCTAACTTTTTTATATTAAATTATAGAAGGAGAAAATATATAAAATATGAACATATTTTTTATATGTCGGTATATATGTATATGCAATAGATAATACAATTTATTATATGTATGTATATCTTTTAGAAAGAGAAATATTTTATATAGAAAGAAAAGAATAGAAACAATAAAATGTTCATCATTGTAATTATTCATTATTTTACCTCGATTTGTCGGTAAGTTTCATTAAAGTATAATCCGCGAAAAGTAATAATTTTTCAAGATTTTGCCGACCCACAACAAATTATATATTGAAAATTATACAAAAACCCATTTATGAAATGCTTAAAAGGAATAGTAATCATACGAGAGAAGTGCCTGAGGGAGGGGAGGGAGATAAAGTCTCTCGTATTTGTTGTATTCAAGACACGAATTCGTTGAAAAGCCGCCGCTAAATGATGCATTTATTTAATATTCCGATGAATCGCGTCGTTCTCGTAGTACGAAAGCCAGAAATTTTTCACACGAAAGCCCACGAAGCGTGATCGTGACGGGCAGCACGTCCTAAAGAAAATTGCGATTCGCAACTTGCGTACAGGCTTTATTAAGCGCGTTTCATGCACCATTTGCATTCGTCTGGGCGGCTGATAGATTCGGAATTTCCATATACGTTCTACGTGGCTTCTATTATATATATATATATATATATATATACATATAAAATACACACGCGTGCGCGTATATATATATATATGTAACGCGGAAGAAGCGAGCGGAGACGCGACGCGCTTAGATCCGCGCGCTGGCTTTGAAGCGTGGAAATGGGCGGCGAGACGAGGGGTCGAAAGGGACCCGAGGGTTGGGAAAGCGAAAGGGGTAGAGTAGCTGAGGTAGCGGGCTCTACAGAGATGGATATAGACGGATAGATGCGGATAGAGAGAGGTCGCGAGGCTTGAATGGGGCTAGTTTGAGATAGTTAGCGGGCCTTCAGGGGCACAATCGGCCGCGATTGGCGGGCCTACAATCACACGTCGCATTATATGTCCATCAGCGTGGCGGATCTCTCGCAAATACGTTATAGCGCGAGCGAGCGGACGAGCCCGCACACCAACGAGCTCGCCGCAAAAATGCTGCGGCGCAGCTTCAATTCGGCACGCTCATTTTCTTCCTAATGTTTCACACTGTCTTATCTATTTTATTTATATTTTAAATACGAAATGCGCTTTTTATTCCGATTATATCAAATGTCAAACGCGCAAGACGGCTAAAGCTCGCTGCGCGAGCTTGAAATTGTATATTAAAAGGAAAATGGAAAATATAATTTTTCTATATTCGCGAGAATATCGCACATGCGGCAGCGCGCACGTGTCGCGCGGATATTCTACAATATATTAATAACTTTCTTGGTCGTTCGTCTGTAAAAATTTGTTTTACGTGGCCGTGACTGTTGTCGCGATACTTGTGATTCGGGGGAGCAAGTCGACTAATAAATTCTTAATACACGGCAATTCGGCCTTTTCGAGCGCGCGCCGATGACTCCCCGTTCGTCCGTCCGTCCGAGGAAAATGTTCCGCTCGAGAGGCAGACATGGGACACATTCATCCGGGGGCGAGTTGTCCCGTATGCAAATTCGTTTTATTGTCGCGGCACAGAGAGCGAGTCGAGCAGACGTGGACCCATGTAAACGGTCATCTTCGCTACCCACCTTAATTTCATTCATGCCCCGCTGCCCTCCGGCCTTCCTTCCCTCTCTCTCTCTCTACCTCACTTTAATTACTGCCAATTGCCCTTGCCGCACGCGAATTATGTCATTTCCACATGAGCAGCACTTTAGTGAAATTTTCGCTAGGTAGTCAGAAATGAGACGACTGTGCAGTCTCGTTTTCCTCCCTCCTCAATCCCCGTACGTTCTAGTATAGCGTAATAAGGGAATAATTAATTAATTGCACTCGCCTGCGTTTCGTTTTTGCGCTTCGACCGTCGACGGAATAAAATTTACGTGCGTCCCGCGTATTAATTAAGTGCCGTATCTTTTTCTTCTTTTTTTTTTTTCACTTTTTTTAGAACGTAACATGCGACTGCAACGATTGTTTGGAAATAATCTGAGAAGCTTAATCGGATAAAAAACGCATTACACTAGATTGCGATCGATGTTCCGCGGGATTGTAAAAATATTTTTGGTCGGCTGAAAACCCACCGAGAAAATATCCCTATGCAAAGCCGTTTGTCCTTCTGATTCAATTATCCCTTGTTACAGTCGTATCTGCGGAAGCATTCCTCTCTTCTATCCGAGTTATTAGGCGGCGGGAGCAAGAGTGAATTCCCAACGAGCGGTCAGCGGCGACATTCCGGCGTTGCTGGCAGCTCGAATGAAAATTTCACAGTCTCCCGATTCCCTCCAATTCGAAAGATCCCGAAGATCCTTCGGCCGCGTCGACATTCGTCCCCTCCTCTCTCTCTCTCTCTCTCTCTCTCTCTCTCTCTCTCGTTATATGGATCGCCGTGTACGTCGATGTGATAAAAGGGGGCGGAAAAATAAAGCCCCGGGTCGGGAACGGTTTCGAAAGTGAATCACGGATTAATCTCGCGGAAAATCAGGTCAACGCGATCACTTTGTGCACTTGTTACCCGAGTTAGATCAGTCGTTGAAAGAAAGCTAAAAAGGATCGAACGTTACTCGATAGCTCTGGCAATTTAAAAAGAAAATCATCACGCATCGTTGCTTCATAATTAATTCGCTTCTCTTATTGTTTCTCGTCTCTATTAGTGTATCACGTATATATATATATATATATATATATATATATATATAGATATTTTTGTTTTCTACTGATTATGCTTAGCTGTGAAAAAGATTCTCTAATGATAACGTGTGTGTCCGTTAGTTTTTTTTTTCCCAACGTCCCGACGACATGTTTCGCTTAATTGCGCGGGTAGTTGTAGCACATGGTGTAGCACATTAGCGGATACGAAGGCACCGCGTTATCACACCTGGACAATTTTTCTTCATTAGTGGCATTATTTTCCGCACGAGTGTGTCGCCGCTCTGACCACGCGAGTCGCGTGAAACTGATTTGTTAGCTAGAGCCAGGTTTATAGAAAAAAAAAGAACACAACAGGAGAGCTTCCCCACTGTGGCGAGAGAATGTAAAATAGTCGAGACAGCCTTGACAGTCTCGATAGTGCCGAGTTATTAGTTATCGTTGAAGAAAAATTACTTTGCTAATTGTAAAACGGAAAATATTAAAAATACAAAATTAAATTGTATAATTTATTATTACAACGCGTTAAAATTTCTTATATTATAAAATATATAATTTAATTATTTTTCTAGACAAAAAACTCTTTCTTCAGACCTCTTTGCGGAAAGAGAAATGGAACTCGCGCGTCTATTTTTTTATTCTCTCATTCTCTCCGCACATATGGTATTATATTATCAGGACTCTTCTGAAACGCAATCATCTTATACAGGGGGTGTCTCATCTTAATCTTATTGGCGTAAATATTTTCCAAGCTAACGATTATCGGAAAAGATCTGTGTAAAGCGATTGTCGTTCGATCGAGTTAGTCCGGAATATTTGCGCGCGTGTCGTTTAAGCGCGGCAGCGCGATAAAGGATTTCCGAAGGTAGTTTAATTTGCATCGGGCCGGCCGGATTGTATTAAAGCGACTCGGATAAGAAAGGATTTCGAGGGACGCCATTAATTCTCGCGGAGAATCCACCTCTCGCTCTTCTTTCCCGACGCGACGGCAGTTTAGTCGTCACTTAGCTAGTTACTCGCTTACTTAGTCCACTTATTTTAATCGGGCGCTCGTCCGCGCGCCGCCTCAACCCGATTCTCCGCTTGTTTTTACGCCTTATCCCTTAAGGCTAATTCATTAATTAATTCCGTTAGTACCCTACCCCTCCCCCTCCCACCGTGCTCCACTCTGTCCCACCCACCCCCGTTGATGCAACTCCAACGAACCTCTTGAAGCACGGGTGGGTGCTCACTAATTAAAGTAATTACTAAATAAATTGCAATTACACTAATGGATCGAGCACGACGACGGATACACTCGTCAGGAACTGTCGCCGAACTTTTCCCCGGTTATGTCGCCGATTACGAGATACCTGTCGGTATCTCGTTTAGATGTGGTCGTCGTCGTCATCGTCGTGATCCTTTCACAGGCCAAGTATATTACGAATTATATTATTTTCTCACGGCTTCACTAGTCGTTACTAACATTTGCGCCGTGGATTGTCCCCGAGGGTTCCTTCGTGAAATTGTTACGACGGATTATTATCGTTTATACATTACTTGTATATTAATTAAGATTCTTTCACAAGTAAAGATTTTTCGATCCGCTGTTATGTATCACGTCGGATTGCAAAATATTGCACCTCGTCATTATTATGATACAGAAAGTGACGCGATATGAAATAATAAAGGTAGTGATCGAACGCGTATTCTGACTCGCGTTACACCGACCATTCCGATTTCTCGCGTTTCATCCGCATCGTTTCTCGACATTCAAACGAATCGCCTCTCCTTGAATGACTCTTTATCCGTTAAACGCATATTATTTCGTAAAAATGTCGTAAGTACTCAAAGAGAGATAAGCTCGAAACGGGTATAAACTTAACCGTCTTTCTCGTCTGTTTTCGAGCGAATTTAAAAAAGATCAACTTCCTTCTCTCGCTAACGGAGAATCCAGTTAATACCCGCGCGCTCGCTTGGAAGGACGTTACCGTCGATCGAACTCGACGATCGCAATTATCCAGTGCGTAACGATTCCCGGAGGGCCGCCGCTAATTAATATAACCGGCGACAATTCGTTCGCGATTGACAGGAAAATGCGTCGAGCGCGCGGCATCGCGACGATCCGCGTGCTCGTCATGCGGGAGGGATAGGGAGGGCTCGAGGAGGGTGGTTGCGCGGAGGGGCGAACCGGAGGCTCGCAATTTGTCAGGTGACAGCCGAGAGACTGGAATAAATGGACAATTACACAAATACAATGTTTGACGTCATTTCAATGACGCGAGAGACACCTGTGATTGATTGTTAATTGCCTCGGTTTGTTACCCTGACCAACGACGACGGGATTGGTGGGGACGCGTGCGGGGATGGTCCAGAGAGCACGACGGATACGAATAATTTAATTGAATCGATCGACGCGCGCGGGGAGGGGGGGGGACGGGAGGAGGAGGGGTGTTTTCGTCGCTCGCACACGTCACTTCCCTCCTGTTCTTCCTTTTTATTCAAATCCCGCTCATTTGTCTCGCCGATGCTTTCAGGTCTGTTTGCGACATTATCTCTGTTCGGAGAGGGAGGATGAATGTTTATTCCTTTCTCGTTTATCGTAATGTCGAGTCAAATCACTTATACATTTTTTTATCGTATAAAAAAAAAAAAATATATATTGTACTTTCCGTCGTAGAATAAGACGAAATGAAATCTTGACTATTTTTCCTTGGAATTTTTTCACACTTATGTTTCTTTAATATTAAGGGCTACAAATAAGACGGACTATCTCAACGGATCCGGAGACTTGTTTCGTAGTCTCGTATTGTTAAGATACTATTAGTTATAGTGAGAGCATACCATGGAGTGTATCCATTGTGCAGCTTAGTTAAACAGGAAGGAAGGAAGGAAGGAAGGGAGGGAGGGAGGGAGGGTTACGGCCGTCCCCGCGTTTGTCTTCGAGCGCGCGGAATCTTCGCGCCAAATCCCCGAGAAGGATCCAATTAACTCTCTAAGAATTCGATTCCTCGCCCACGCTAATTCCAAGATAGTGCGCCAGCACTATCAGATTAGAAAAGACAATATTTGCCGCGGCGCTTGTAACTCTAATCGCGTATCGCCCTGCAGATGCTCCTTCAATTAATAGCGGCTACTGTTTGCTTCCTTCCAGAACCTTCGCTCGCGCCTGCTGATTAAACAAACCAGCGGCTGTAACGGCACAAGATATATATCTAGTTCAGTCAGGAAAATTAAACAATTGCCAATGTATATTTCTTAGAAAGCTATAACAATTTAATATTATGTAAAAGCTATAAATAAATTATTTATTTCTCTTCATTTAAAAAAAAAAAAAAAAAAAAAATCCTCGCGTTAACGTATCTTATTATAACGTCAGAATGACGTTACTTTTTACGATGTCATCTCGACTTGTCTCATTGTACTATTCAAATACAGAATAGTTCTGTAAAGCTAAAGAGTACCTTGTCACAGGCATTCTTTCATCGTGAAAAGTTGGAATAAAACTGAGAGTGTAACGAGTAATATCAACGTAATTGCAGGAAAATGAATTGTACAATACATTATTCATGTCGTAATAGAAATTATAAACTCGTATCGACAGATTCTCTTAGCGTTTTTTCCGAAATATATATATCTGGAATGATAATCGAATCGATTGGCATTAATTGTCGCAACGTCAAACGTTTCTGCAGCGTGTCTATTCTATTTATTTGTTTCTCGCCGAATATTTGCGACTTGATTATCGATTGTTGACTTTTCTCGGGCATTCGTGCGATGAAGCGTCGTGCCTCGCCACAATTTACAGTCGAATAATTATCCGTTTTCCGTTTGCATTGTTCTCGACGTTCTCCAACCCACAATTTAAGGAAATTTCCATAATAAGCTACGGTTAAGAGTAATGTTAGCCGAGGCATAAATCCCTCGCGCCTCCCCCCCCCCTTTTCTCCACCTTCCCATTCTTCATCCACCCACAAAGGAATCTTCCTCCTCCCTCTTCCGCGGGCAAAGATACGCCTCGCGATAAAAACTGCTTTTTATTTCCATACAATTATATCGGCGATGTAAGCCGCGAGCATCCACGCGTGTGTCTATGCATCGTTTTTAAGAATCATCGTGCGATTTATCGTACGAATCTCTTCATATCCTTTCGTACATATTTCGTTTCCATGTAAATATATCAGGATTCTTTCTATTTTTATTAAAAACTGCACCTTTAGTTAAATATTGCAACAAGCATCATTTACAGTTGAAAGTTTGTAATCCGTGTGAAAATTCAATTTTATAGGTTTGCGGAAAATCAAAGTTGTAATTTGATGATAAATGCGGATGCTTGATGCGAATTGGAAACGATCTCGGAACTGCATCTCGATCGCGATCGTCGTAAACTACTAGCAACGGCCGGTGATACTTCACGGTAACGGTATTTAGGAGAAACTGTCGCGACTGTCATCCGCGATGAAATGGCGGAGGCGGGGAAGGCATTAAGCGTAATGAATTACCAAGCGAGCAGAGTAATGTGTCTTAATTACGGCCCGCGGCACAATAATTATGTAATTAGGCATTGTTTGCCGACCAGCCCCTAATCACAATCCCGATGTCGCAGCCTCGTCACGACTCGGGATGCAGCGACGTGTTATCGACCGCCAACGTTGTCTCCGCCGTTGTTCGCTCGTATGCAGATTCCGTTTCGTCTGAAATGGTTAAATTGATGTTTCTTGGAGCTTCTCTATCTCCATGAGATAGAAAGAGAAAGAGAAACTCTCAAACTAAGCATATAGAAATAATGATGTTTCGTATCATTTTACTTGTATGTTAAACATTTTCGATGAACTGATAATCGTGACATTAATGGATTAATATTTTACTAATCGATATAATATAATTTGTTTTCGTAACAATTTCTATTGGATTACACAAAAAGATGTCTATCTGTCTAGAAAGCAATTGCTAGCTTCCAGCTCGCGAACGAATATCGGGAAAGCTTTACACTCGAACATAAACGGGCATGATTATCCGAAAGCTCAGGATCAAACGCAAACGGTTACGGAAACAGCGGTGGCCGACTGACGGAATAACTAATTTATCAATTCTTCGCTTCGGTTGGCTCCGATACCTATGGCTATATTTGGCGAACGCGTGTAAACAGGACTCCAAACTCCCAGAACGTGCGGTACTTGTGTGCGTCCTTGCGCTTGGGAAGCCTCCTTTTCTCCTTTCAAAGCTCCTCCAGCCATCTAAAAGCAGCGCGCGACCGTATTCATCGTCAATTTCTATTAGAATACCAAGTAATCGTAACCCCGAGTTTTCGCAAAATCCTCTCGTCGTTTACAGGCGACATACAATGAAGAATAAAGGCAAAATCGATAATTCTCACAACAGATATTTTTGCTCGATGTGAGCGATGATAAACAGTTTTCGCAATGTCTCTCGTACTACAATAGTCACTATGGACAAGCCGCAAATACCGCAGCCACGTGAGTTTAGTTTCGTGAATAATGGCCCAATTAGGAAGTAATAACACGTCTCTTGCCATTGTACGACTCCGAGTTAGAGTTGCGAGAGTCTCGAATAGTGTACGGGTCTCTCATTATGATGCCTCGCAAAAGAGCCGGTGGAAACAACGGAAAGAGATCGCGCGCTCCCTTCATCAACGGTAATTAACGATTTCTAATTAATCGCGGAAACGATATTTTACAAAGAATTGCCCTCTCAACGGACGCGTGTCATCTTTGCGGATATTTTTAAATAAACGCAATTGAGAGCGATGTATTAAACGGAAGTCGTAAATCGATTTAATGATACATTGATCCCAATCGTCGAAGATTTATACTGTCTGGCTTTTAAACGCGCGTAAAAAATGAACTCAAATACAGGTTTAATTAGTGTCGAATAAAATTGCCGGATTGGCGTGATTGACTGAAAAGGCTCGTCGAAAAAGACATTCGGATATTTCATTATGTCAGAACCGAACCAACGTCAATTATGCAAATTATGGGCACGCATATATGTATACGTATACGTATACGTATATATATATATATATATATATATGTATATGTCCGCTTTCACAGAGGATCGGCCCGACCAAGAGCGAAAAATTCATTTATGAGCTTTTTGCGCGATGAAATATTTTTTTAGTTAATCGCGTTAGCCTGTCGTTGCGGTCCGCCGTGACCCCGCGTGACCCTTCCACCTACCCACCGCTTGCCCTCCAGCGAATTCTCATAAATCCATCCATGACTTTTCGATATCACCCCGATTTTAATGGTTACATTTGTTCAATCTTATATGACGAGGGAGAAACTGCACATTATACGAAATTAATGATGAATAAATGATACGGATTTACTAGATATTTGATAAAGAAATACCATGAATTTCTTCATTCGTTATACGGCTTTCTTCTTCTCGTGCTTTTTCTTCTTTCACTTGGCGCGTTCGGCCTTTCCTTTCCCCACACATCTCTCTTCCTTCTCCTCCCCTTCTTTATCTCGCCCTTTCCTCTCTCACTCTCTCCGTCTTTCTCTCGCAACTTGCTCGAATCCGCGCGGGCCCGCTACGAGGTTAATTGCAAATATAATTAGCAGCTCGCAGTCATAAGCGCGGCCGTTTGTATTTGAATGACTGCCTCGGCGTTCTCACGACCCCGATTGTCTATGAAATGGATCTCGCTGGCGCATGCGGCAAAAGTAGCCGACCCATTGCTAATTATCCATGATACGGCATTTAATTAAAGCCAATGGCCAATAGTGGCGGTATCTAAACCCTATATATAAGGCGCTACCGGTACGATAGTTTAATTGCATTACAAACGCGTTTAATATTGCGAAATATATATATTTCGGGTGTATATATATATATATATATATATACACTCTCGAATATATAATAAGTGTGTAAAATGTATGGGGAAGAATAAGTAGCTGATACATTAAAAAGTAAAATCTTGTAAAATATTTCTTCTCATTTCCAACACATATAGATATCGCTGTTCGCTTTCTATATAAGCGCAAACTATACCGACGCGTACAAAGAAGAAGCACTTCTTAGAGAGAAGCACGGCAGCGAACGAATTCGATGTTTCGATGCGTAAAGGCCGCGAGTCGCGGAGGGTTCTTCGAACGCTACACGAATCGCGAGCACGAAGCGAACGCGAGAAGACAGTCCAATATTTCCCGATGGGAATCGACAGGTGTCCCTAAGGGGAGAAGGGGGGTGGGGGGTGGGGGGGTTGGGGGTAGGGGCTCCCCCTAAGTACCGCTTACTTGGGGAATTATGTCTGTCACGTCTGTCCGTTTGCCCGATTCATTTCACATCATCCGTTCGCATTCACCTTTCGTGCTCGCACGCTGCTTTTCTTCCGATTCAAGTTGGCTTACGGCATTCGTGCATGCACCGAAACGCAAATGCTGTCTCAATGCTTGGCGCTCTCTCCCCTCAATTCGTCGCGGGTGTGCGACAAGATTCCTTATATACAATATGTACGTCCGGATAGAGGTTGGCGTAAGCTTCTCGGGGCCGAAGAGACCTCCCCGACGACTCTTTGTAAGATAAGAAGCAACCACCAACCACCATGGTGGTTTCATGAATTAGATGAAAATCATATTTTTGAAAGACGATCGAGCTTTTCATCTCGAGCGTAAAGTTTATTCTCGCGTAACGAATGGAACGTGCCAAGTGTCGTTCCTCTGTTCTCAGAAATCTTTTAAACGCTCTTGAGGCTATTCGATAATTGAAATTGTCAAGACTGAAAAAATAATGCTTAGAAATATACGTATATAGAATATACGCGTTTTTAAGATTATTCTAGAAGACTGACACAACCCCCCTCCCCCGTCTCTATTTCGCTATCTAAAGAAGAAATTTTTACTTCCGGATTTTATATATATATATATATATATATATTTTTTTTTTTTGTATACGTGATAAAGGCGAGTGATGCAGTACACGTATGTGTGCATCGCGTATGTGGATTCGCGCGTGTATCGAACGAAGAGAGGGGATCGAGAGAGGTGGGGAAGGCGAATTGATTTTAGCGCCGGGCTTTGTGAAATGAAACCCGGCCGAGCCATCGCCATTAACAACGATAAAAATAATCCAATCCGACGTTTGTTTGATCTATCAGCGCCTATATTTCGCGCACGCTCTCTATTCTGGCTGATTACGATCTTTCTCGATTTAGGCGGCGAGCCGAATCGCGCGCGCGCGCGCGCACGCGCAATCGCGGTCCGACGCGAGATCGAATTTATCGAATCGTGCTCGTCCAACTATACTCGCGATAGTAATTTCAATTACTAACCACTTTCCGTCACTGCGTCGGATTTTCTTTGTCGCCGGTCCCGGGATGATTTGGATTAAGCCGGCTCCACACGGCATCGCGTATGTATTCGCCAACGTTGGCGAACATGCACCGACTATCGGTGTCAAACATGTCAACGTGACCGCACAAACTATATCCCGTATGATATACACAATATTATTCCAGATGAATATAAGTCAAGATATAGGGGGCATTAATGTAAGAAGAAAGGATATTTCGCATGGAAAAAAAAAAGAAAAAAAAATCTCGTTTCCGATACAAAAAAAATTTTGAACGCGCGCTCACAGGCAACTTTATTTCATAATGTTTTATAACTAAATGCATTTTTCGCGCGCACGTTTGTGCATCGTTAATATCAAGATTTACGTAACACGCGTGTGTTATATATAATTGCAATTTTGTTGAATAATTATCTTTTCTCCTTTATTACATTTTTTTTTTTTTTTTATAATACCCCCATCGACAGGTAAAATGTAAAAGGGGAACCGGCCATTGCAATTTCGAATCATCGAGATAATCGCAAAGTGCGTTTTTCCAATTTTATAGCGATATTATGTAAAGCGGAGAACGGGCGAATGCGGAGAATCAGGCGGCAGCGCGGTATTGAATTTTGTGAATGTTAATTTATTTGAAAAAGTTAATGATGGCAGTCGGCCGATCATAAAAAATATTCGGCCGAAAAATGATCGGAATACGCAAAATGAAATGAAATGAGGAAGCAGGTAACGCGTACAGACCCCAAGCGCTGCGCACATAACGCTATTTAATTTCTCGTTTCTGTTTGAAGCTATGTTGCCGAAATATATAAATAATTAAGATAAGTCGTCCGAACTAGGGCGAATTTTCAATCTATGATTAATAATTCGCGCGAGATTCTACTCGAGCATTAGATAACAGAAATACGGTCGCGCGTTTTTAATGGAAAGCACGTCAATAATGGAAGGGATATGTATGTAATTACAATCGTAATTACGCGCTCTCGTTATTGTGAAAAGAAAAAGAAAAATCGCGGATGAACGAAGAGATTTATTGTCCAGATCGTTAGTACCTTGATTACGAGTTATATGAAAGAATGACGAGGAGAAGACAGGCAATTATCATAATTATAATAATTGAACACTCTCTTAATTTACTTATATGCTAATTATTTTATGCCCATACATCCATAATTCTCGGGTATGAATTATTAATCAGCACTATACGCGACGCGGCAGATTACTTATTAAAAGTAAACTCGCGAGGCGGCAAAATTCAACGAATAATTGTTCGCCGACGAATCATGTCGCGAAAAAAAAAAAAAAAAAAAGAACGTATGCTACAGCCGATTAATCGATTCTAAAAAATTGGCCGATTCAAAATCTAACACAGCTGATTAGCAGTGCGAGGAAATTGACTTTTCCGCGGCTATATTTTCCATCATTTTTAAAATCCGCCGAGAAAATAATACTGATCTGTATTTTTTTTTTTTTTTTAAATGACAGTTTTTTGTAATGAAAAGTTTTCTATCCTTTATTCATTTACGGCTTTTCTGATATATTTAGGTATCTTCTGAGGAAATTCTATCTTTGAACTAAACTCTGCGCACCTTCGCAGACTTGCTTATAACGACGGTGACCGGTGTCATCCGTTTTGTTCGAGATGGTTGAATGCCTCCTAGGGATAGAAGAAATAACTTTGCTCGATGGCTGGAGTTTTTCGCGAGTTAAGGCGGATAGAGAGACGTCGACACGGCGGGGGAAGGCGGCGGGGGAAGAGTCGGGGGACGAATTCATTCGTAATTCATGGAGATCGGCCGACGGCCCCGTCAAAACTTCGAATATTCGTCCATCAAACGCGTTTTTCCCGTCAACTTTCGCGGTGTCTACTAACGCTCTCTCTCTCTCCCCCCGTACGTCGGTCCAGCTGACGGCTCTTCCCGGAGAAAATGATAACCTCGTTTCCGACCACTTTGCGTCGCGCCACGTACGAGTTTCACGAACTTCCGCCCTCCCTCCGTCGTGTACCTGACATAATCGCGTTACCTCCCTCGTTCTCGTTTTCCCTCGGTCGCGCCGTTCTTGCTTCTTTTTCGGCGACGTCGTAGTGTCGGTACAACGTCAAAACGTCCTACGTGACCACTGATACGAGAGAGGGTGATGCCGCCGCTCTCGTTTGAGAGGCGCGTTCCTCGTCACGTCGATGAACAAAAATGCCAAAATTCGCGAAAATGTAACCGCGAGAACAAGACGCGAGAAATTTTATACGTCATCTACGCACGCACTCTCCTTGTTTTAATTATCAACATTACCGAGCAACAGTCTCACCAATCGAGCAATTATTAAATCTTTATAAGTAAATGCACCTTGATAATAATCAACAAACGATCACACGCATACATATCGCGAGTGAATGCGTATCGCGATTTTTTTACCATGTACGTGACATGATGCAAAAGCGATAAAATAAAAAACCGTTTATACACGAGCCGCTCTTGCGCTCTGACTTTTCCCCTTCCGTTCCTGCTTTCTCTGTCGCTCGTTCTCATATTATATACTCGAAATTTTTCTCTCTCGCAATATCAAAAATTGACTAGAAAACTTTATATTTTATATATATATATATATATATATATATATATATATATATACATGTACACACATATTATAAAAGATTTCACTATTATCTTGCATCTCTAAAGAAATGAAACATTATCGAACTCTTCGCGCGATCAATCGATCAATCGATCATTTTCTCTTTCGCTAATTAATATTAATAATTTCTTGAAAATCAATATTGCGCGTTAATATCTTCGCGCGATCTACCTTCTTTTCTTTTTATAAAAATTCAGAAACATATGGAAGCGCATAGCGCTCGTCGCAGTTGGACGAAACAAGTGTCAGCGAAGCGACCGTGGGTGGATTATCCGCATAAAAATTCGGGAGAGCGAGCCGGGGGGGGGGGGAGCGGCGGAATAGCTACAGGGGGGAAGAGGAGGAGGTGAAAATTATACGCGATGTGCCGGAAACGACAGAAAATATAAACCAGGTGAAATTCGCAGACTCTTATATACCGATTTCGGCGTCGGAGTACAAATAGGCGCGCGCGAGAGAGAAGGAAAGACTCTGTGTACGTTCCGCCTCTATCTCTTCCCTTCCTTTATCCCACGCGGCCCTCTTTCTTCCTGTCAGTCGCACCGGCGTGGGTGCGACGCGGCGTCGTTTTTACTGCGGCGTGAGCGCCGCGGCGTTAAATGTTCCATATCGCCGAATATTCGCTCGCACACGCTTCCCCGGGATATCCCTTTATTCCGTCGAATAAAGGCATAAACTCACGATTAGGCGAGGGTAACGGCGACGCTGCGCGTCCATCGTGGAGAAAAGGGCGCCCGTTAAAAACAACCGTGTTGCTCGTGCTTTCACGCGCGCTAAGACTTTATTTACTACGTATTATCGAATGCTTTGAGAATTTTTAAGGACAGAGAGGAGGGGAGCGATCCTAAACGAGTGATCCAAGCAAACGTAAAATTTCCATGCTTCCAACTATCGCGGATAAGCGAAATCATGTTCGGATTGACAGCAGCGCGCTTGAATAAGTCAAGTGTCATTAAATCTCGTATAGACTATTGTTTGACCTATGAAATTGTCTCTTTTGAGGAACAGTGCCGCGGATCGATTCAACGTCAATTTTCGTACGGCTTTTATAGAGCGTTCGCGGAAGAGGAATTCCGTGAATATCCGCAATGACAATGAGGTCTTCAGTCGAGAGATCGATACATCGATTCTGCGGCGATAGATACTGCCGTGACTCGAATCGCGACGGCGGCTCGTGAATAATTTGGCGAAAGACAAAAGTGACATCGCGATCGATTGCGCCGTGTCAACAAGGATCTTGGCAATGGAAGGCAAACAGTCAAATATTTGACGCTGCCTGTCGAAATTCAGAAATATTCGACAAAAATAGAGCCGCCGGCCCCCGATAGAATGGTTAATTCGTATCCTCTCGTGAATCTTCTCTCTGACCTCTTCCAGCTCTTCCTCTCATATTTGCACTTCTCCCGCATCCTTATTCACCCGGAACCAATTATCGTTGGCTTTTATCCGAGATAGTCGTTTTACGCCGCGCTAGTTAATCTTATTCCGGCTTAAAACAAACGCGTGTCTGATGTTGCGGAAAGAGTCTTACGGATCGTCAACACATTATTCGGTCAATTAATCTCGCGACAAGAAAGAGGGGAAACGGATGCTTATTATTGGCCGACATTTTATAATATTCTAATTTATATTATTAATATAATTTATATTTTTATTAATAGTAGAGATTATTTTACCTCTCTTTCTCTCAAAATATATTGTATTTAAGAAAATAAAAACATACAGAGACAAATGCGATCGTTTTGGAAAGTTCGTAAACGCTTTTGTCCTACAGTTAGCAAACGAGCTAAAAACGTTTCCGAGCGATCGTAAACTATATGATGGTACGAGTAATAAAAGATGGGATAAACGTTACGTATCCGAGACGATGTTTATTCGGCGAAAACGCGCGATAAAGATTCCGCGGCACTATACCGATCGTTTCGCAAAATCGTGAAATATTCTCGAGTTTCGGGCTGAATTGTACTTGGGAAGCGCGTTTACTGCGCGTGAAACGAGGCCTTAGCTGTACTTTTGAATTTTACAAAATACACCGGCGAGATATACTTACGCCCCTCCCCTCTCCTCGTTCCCTTCGCGGCGCGAACACGCTTTCGCGTTCCGGCGAAATATCAGACGTTACGGGGTGGTTTTCTTTTCTACCGAATTACAGCAGAATCCTTGAAGTATCTCTGGAACTTGAATTTGTCTCTCTCTCTTAATTATATATTTTTCAAAATTCTGTTCATAAACAAATTTCGTTGCGATACAAAGTAAGCCTTTGATTAAAATCGCACTTTTATCTCATCTTTCGATACTTTCTTACGTACTTTTTAATTATTCGCTCGCCCTCTCTTATGAAAAGTAGTACTATAGATGCTGCGACGTAGGCGGCGGAACGCCCCAACGGGAACTTGTGAGACGAAATCGAGGCCAGCGAGAAAAACGTAGGCCTGTCGGATCGGGAATGCGTACAATATTATGGGCAGGCGGACAAGAAGAAGAACAAGAAGGTCTCGGTGAACTCGACCTAAGGCGTTTGCTGGTCTGGGCGCGTTCGGCGCGCTCTGTACTTAGCGCGAAATGAATCAAGTCGCTGGTTCCAAGGCGGGCAGGTGCTTATTACTCACTCGTACAGGCCACGTTCGCCACCCTCTCTCTCTCTCTCCTCCCACACCCCTATTCCCCGCGTTCTCTCCCTCCCCCTCACGCGGAAACCTCCCTTGCCCTCCGGCTCTGGCCCAAAACTCCTCCTTTATCGTTCGAGCGCCTCGAATATCTCGGAAATCTCTCTCTCCCCTTTATTCTTCTCCGCCGATTTCCTCGTCGCGAAGCTCGCGATTATCACGCGTGAGAATTAATGCTCGTAGGAAACTCGCCGCGGAAATTCCAGATTCCGATTCCGATATTATCGCAGGTACCCGCAAGTTGCGTCGTCCCGCTCGACGCCAAGATTTCCGCGCGATTGGAAAGCCGTTTGCCCTTTCGATTCCCTCCCTCGTATCGGGGAGCGATTCAAATTCGAAATTCTCGTCGAGAGAAATTTCCCTCGCGTCTTTCGATCGTCGTACAATCGCCAAAGGGTACTTCATCGGCGTCTTCAAATTTCCGCTCGCGACACGCTAAGCTGATCACAGAGAAGCCTCTCCCGTAAGCCTCTGTTCCGAATACCAAAGTGTGGCGTAAATAGAGTAACGTGATTAGCTGTCGGTTGGCTTTTCTCGCAAGTAGTGCATAATGCCGAGGCGCGCGCGTGAAATTTCGCCGTTGCGGAGTTTGTCGTACGGACTGTCGGAGCGTCTCTGGAGCAAGGAGTCGAGAACGAGGGGGATGAGAGACGTGTTCCTAATGGCGGTCATCTCGAATACCCTAAGGCGGCTATTGTCTCGGTTTATGCCTTCCTTGCGTTTGTATATATATATATATATATATATATCACGTTGTGCGCGTTGCAATAATCTTTGACCATGGGCACCGAGAGAACAAGTATCACTTTCGTCTCCGCGACTTTTCGATCGACAATTTTACTCTCTACATTTCGTAAAAAAGCGAGTGTTTTAGAAAAGAGACTCGATTAATGGCATCGGTGCGCCATGTACATTTCGCATCTTATACATTTGCGTTTAACGACACGAGAAACACATCTGCATTTATACACCGAACGGATATTTCCTCGAAACTTAATAATCCGTCTTAATCGTAAATAGCAGCTACATTCCCGTTGCCGAGTGATTTCACAATCACTCGTAGCACGAACGGCCAATCTTAGCCTAGGTGTCTTGGCGACGATGCCGACAGAGAATCGCAGGTGTGCATAATAGAGATTCGAGCTCGCGTGATGAGAAATTGCGCTTACCGAATAAGCATCTTTCCTTCGCGCGTGGTCCCCTGTACTCCTCCTTCCCCACCTCCTCCCCGTCCCAGTGTAACTGGCGCCCGGAGGGACGATCCCGATCTCTCCAACTATCTCATCCGTGCTTGCATCATAACGGCGATGCGTACGTGTGCGCGCGCGCGCGCGCGCGTGTGTGTATATATACGTGTATGGCATGCGTACGATTGTGGGTGTGTATCCCCCTATCGAGGACGTAGTCGCGCGTAATAACTGCGAACGGTTCGTTCCCGGCGTTCCCGAGATCAGATTAGGGACTCCGGGCGTATTAGATCCTCGTGAATGCGGCGCGCCGAGATCGTATCTCGGGCCGACGCTAAAGAGGAAGCGGTTTCCGCTGCGACGATCGGCCCCACTCGATCGTCCCCATAAAGCGCGCGATTAACCATCGCGCGGAGATGGAACGCTCTCGAATAATTTCACCGTACGATTCGACGACTCGCCAAGGAACTGTTGTTTCGAGAATCCTGAAAAAGTCCGACCGAAACATCTTCGGAAAACTTTGACGTCTTGATTAATGTACGCGAATCTCGGTAGGTATCTCTTAAAAAAAAAACATGTAATCAAATATATATATATATATTTGATATTATTTTATACCGGAAAAAATCAATTTTCTGTAAAAATAATCTCAGGGTATTCGACCGTAATTAAGTGTGTCTCACGACGTTTACTCTGCGAAAGCGAAGCATGTCGGGGAGTAGGATGATGGCTTTCGTGCCGTGTCTAATCTTATCTCGTTCTCCCGCTCGTCCGTCTCTTCGCGCGGTGTCCGTTGAATCACTCGTAAATCGAGCATGCTAAGAGAGGCCCCCTCCGTCGGTTGTGTTCGCTTCGAGAGAATCGATTTCGTTCCCGTGTTTGCGGGATTGCATCCCGACAGGATCTTCCGCAGCAAACCCTTCAAAATCGCTCTTTGACCGCGCGCGCTCCTCGAAATCCTCCCCATATCAGATTCTCTCAAGGAGAAAGCAAGAAAGAGAGAGAGAGAGAGAGAGAGAGAGAGAAGGCGAGAGTGTGCTAGACGGATCACTAGACAGATTGCCGGCTTTCGTCCAATAGCTTTCGGAGATTCCGAAAAATTAGTACAATGTTGCCCTCGATCGTCGTCAAGATCGAAAGTATATCATTATATTTCATGTCTTAATGTTTTAATATTTTTTAATAACTGCCATATAATAACTTATAAATGGTATTACGTAATCGAGAAACTTTAGATGCCTTTTTTGTAAGTTAAGAATTTTTTAAATATTATATATGTATATTATGTATATGTGTCTCATCTCGCGCACGCACTTCTTTCTTAAAATATATATTACTCAACGTAGAGTCTCTCGATATAGTCTGAAATTTATCTTCGACAATTTCCCCGACTATGCGTATTTCGTATACCTGTGTTTAGGTACTTTAGCCCAAGTCCCAGTGGGAGCTCATGCTTCATGTAAGGAATCTGACGTGAGTTCCGGCTATGAAGATGTTTTTCGGCTTGCGGTATCAGCTTCCCGTTGCTTCGCGAAGCAAGGTAAAACGACGGATCAGCCAAGTCGCGTCGCGCGCCTGCATATTTCATAACGGCTGACACAATTTCCGCGCCTCACAATCCCTTCGGGGTTCCCCGTGCGTCCGCGTTTGCGTTCCCTAAAAATTTCAACGGCCGAAATACACTCTATCGAGCCGTCGTTGTTGCAGTCGGTGGATCAGAAGGATCCGCTCGGCGCGAATTGTCCAACCAAGTGCCCTCCTTGCGCTACGCGTTGATCTCGCCCACTTGGAGCCAAAAAAGCGAAACGACTCGTTGCAACGACACAATAACAACGATAACCAAGCACTGAACAAAAAAGAGAATGTTGAGAAAAATCGCCGAGTGAGTGAGAGAGATGAAGCCGTAGCCAAGCGCGAATTTGACAATAAAGCTTCGTCGAAGAGAGAGAGAGAGAGAAAGAGAAAATAGCCGGAGGCGAGTTTTCACATTTAATTCGCGCTCGCTGAAACAAGGGATGGGAAAGGGAACGGAGAGGGATAGGAAGGCTCAGGGATTAACGTCGCGAAATATCACGAAAATATGTAAATATATCGAGAGACAGGCAGTCGAGCGGGCAGCGGGTGGTAGGGTTGAAGTGGGATGAAGGTTTGAGAGGGGTTTGCAGAATCGAGTGGCTAGGGGTGATAGCGGGGTGGATGGGAAGTGAGCGGAGCTTTCCAGAGCGTAGGAGGCCCATTGAAAGATTAAAAAACTCGCTCGCGTACATGTCGAATCTATAGTACCGGACCCTTTTTTTGTCTCACTCGCTCTCTCTCCCCTTTCCTCTTTCCTTTTACGCGTAAGCGGAACATCGCGGAGAAAAACGGAAGGCAATGAGGGGAGCGACTCAGATATTTAACTATAAAAATATTTCCTTCGCAACTGCCGGGAGAATTTTTTTCTCCATTTATACCGGGCGAATTCGATGCGTTTACGACTATATATTCGAAAACGAGTTTTCTCGTAGCCCCTCGACGATACGTTAATTGCTTTTTCAGCACACGATTATCGCGCATCAAATATTTAATACATTTTTTCTAAAACACCATAAAAGACGCTAACAAAAACTAGTAATATGGCTACCCAGCGTAGCAAGTACGCGGATAAATACGTGGGCGAGCGCCCACGTGTGGAACGTAAGTAAGAACAAAAAGCGGAGGGAGGATTTTACTTGATTTTAACTCCAGTAACCGGCTGAGCTCGGACATAACACAGGTAGAGTCTATTGTTCCGCGCCGTTCCGCGGAAAGAAGAGCCGGCAGAGACTATCGGCTTAGTTCTCGCTTTGAGATTCGCCGAGATTTGGAGAACGCTTAATGCACCACGAGCGGGGGATGAAAGCACTTTTCAGACTCTGCAAAATATCTACGAATTTTTTTAAGCATTAGCATTAATATTTTTAATTTCTGCATTAACACGCGAAATTTTTCAATAGAGAAAAATTGATTTCAATTATTAAAAATCATTGAAAAATTGATCTCGTCTATTCACTCGTGTTTGAAAAAAGATGTAATCTGTTGCAATATTCTCAATATGTTATAAATAACATGTGACAAAATAAATACAAATGTAATCATTAGTATAAACTAACGATCGGACGGAAGGAAGGAAGGAAGGATCGTGTTTTGTTCGTCGTAATTAATAATCGACGCGTAATCCAATTTCAACAATGCAATTATTCAGAGACGCAGGACGGTATTTGAAGGTTGCGACATATACGGTATATAATAGATGCCTGATGCAGATTCAGCCATATTGGGAAACCAAATACAGTTGACACAGAAAATACAGTCGTACGGGGAAATGTAAATAAAATCAATATTTTGTATTCGCGCGGTAGAAACAAAATTTTCCCATGGGATTTATCGTGATTTATCACATCGTCAAGTCGATGTGAATTTTGTTTTCTATCTTTAAAAAACATTCATGACGAGATAAATATGTTCTTTCAATAATTAAACTCACAGCGAAATGAACAAGCGGTGTAAATTTGTCCAAGCAATTTTAAATAAACGGACCTAAATTTTCATACATGTACTTTAAACTTGACGCGTACGAGAAGCCCCCGTATGAGTGAGAAATGTATCTTAAATTTACTATATGAAAAAAAAACCGCCACGATACACTAATACCCGTATTCATAGTCCTTCCTTATTTTAAGGACGGAGGAAGCCTCCATGAAGGATTCCTTGAATCTGCAGGGCCACCTTGTTTCATAGATGGACCTCGAGTCTCCCTTTCAGAAGGAAGGAATATTTTAGGGATTTTTAGGGACCGACTGGAGGCAGCACCGTTTTATGCTGCCTGCGACTAATTTCATATAATACATATGAAAACTTTTTCGTATCTTCAAAAAATTCCACGGGATTTTCCCAATCGCGCTTTTCGGAATCCGCCACAGAATCCGATTCTCTGGATTTTCGTCTTCAAATCCATCGTCAGAATCATTTAAAAATTCATTGTCCATTATCCCTTTTTCCTTTATACACTTTCAGTTTGAGAGCGCGACAACAAATAACCACAAAACCACAGATTGAAATGTAACGAAACTAACTTTTGAAGGTTATATTTGGTTATATTCTGCGTATCGTCTGCTAAAAAGATCGCATCCACTCCTCAAGGAAGCTCGTGACCTTCCTTGAGATAAGGGAGCCAATAAGATTCCTTGTTCGGTCAAGGAAGAAAGTTCATGAAACGTGGAACAAGGAATCCTCATTCCTCAAGGACGGACTATGAATACGGGTATAAATTCCTATCCTCTTTGCAAGTCGAAGAGACGCTTGGAGATGAAATTAATATAAATTTAATAAACATGACAATTCGCAAGTATCAATACCGATCCGCAATCGAAGGGCCTTTTACAGCGTGCGAAAAATGACGCGCGCAAAGGAATACGGAAAATGATTCGATAACCCGATCAATCGCATCGGACAGATCGTTCGTTAGGCCACGCGTTACTGTCGGCTGGCCGAATCGCGAATAACCAAAGTCGGTACAAACGTGATTGAAATATAACACCGCGTGAGTTTGCTCGCATCATCCAGCTTTCGGCGACGACGCGCGATGCGAGCAAACGTGCCGCGCGCTCGTCAAAGTGAGACCCTCTGGCGTTTTTTTACCATATATCCTGGTCAATTTTTCTTTATTCCGCACATATTTTGCGTGCGTCGCGTCGAAATACTGCCTCCCGAATGTTGACATCGCGTGTTTCGGCGGCGGCGGTGGCGGCGGCAGCGACATCCCAAAGGAAATCGTAATTAATTTATTCAGCCCGTAATGGCGGCATCGCGGCGAGAATGCATCTTTCCGTCGTCCGTCGAACGTCACAATTAGGTAATTAACGATTGCTCATATTTCATCGGTGAAGAAAGGACCGATCGAATTAATTGAATTTTTGCACGGGAAGAAAATTGTTTTACAACTATTTATATACCTATACAAGCTAGTATATATCAATCATTAATATAGGAATTATATACACAAACCTTATTATATAATAACCGTGACATTTTCTTGATCGATCAAAATATTTTCGAAAAATATTTTTATATATAAATAATGTTCCTCCTTTATCATTCGTTTGATGGCAACATCTCGAAGAAGGGACTACACGCGGCTTAAGTGAAGTAACGCGGCGGTCCCGTTAGCTCAAAAAGAAAAAATAACTTTGCTTTCCTCCCATCTCCTATCCCACGTGCTTGATATCATTGTTGAACGGGCACGGCTCGGTTTATTAGAATAATACACCGTTCGCGTGTCGCGGAGGGGAACGACGGCCAGCTAAATACGGAGGTAATTGTTCGAGGGATTGTTGTTCCAGGTTATTCTTATGTAAATCTTGACCGAGCCAGTTTGCTGGAAGTGAAAAGGGGGACGGGAATGGGGAAGGAGGGGAGAGCGTTAGAAAGAGGGAGCGGCGCGAAGAGGGATGCCCCCCCACCCCACCCCACCCCTCTCCTTTCTCTCATAAGCGCCTACGAATATTTGCACGGGGTAATTATTTCGTCGTCCCCCCCCCCCACCTCCTCCTCCTCCTCACCCAGAGGAGAAAGCCGGATTTCCGCCGGAGAGTTTTCCCGCGTGTTATTTCGCTCCTCTCCTCGCGTTATTCTCTGCCATTGTTCTTTCCCTTTCCCGATTTCGGGACGATAACGGGCCTGATCATCGAGCACTCTCGGATCGCGCGAACATTCTCGGAATCGCTCTTTTTCACGATTTTCGGACGCTTTAATGCCGGGGGCCGCGGACTTCTTCGCGCTCGATGGTTACAGCCGCGGCGCATGGCGCGGATTTAATCCTCGCTGAGGATTTCGCTGCCGGTTTTTGTGCCGGTCTGCCTTTAAGAGCCATCCCGATTTCCCGTACGTACCGCATGGGAAGAGCTTAACCGAAAGAGTTGAACTTTATGCTTTCGTCACAGTAGCAGTTAGCATTTTTTATCCACATTTACATTTTTATCATACTCGCAGCTTACGATGAAAACGAGTATTTCAACGTATTGTTCTTCGAAATAATTAATAAGGTAGCCGCATTATTTATTCTCGATCAACATCATCGCGCGTGCATAAAGGAACTCGTAATAAAAAAAGATTTATACAAGGCACTTGCGTGGCAAAAATAAGAAATTAGATTGATGGGTGTGTGGATTAAAAGATCGTTTCTCTTATACCATTTTTTAGTATCTGATAGGTAACATTAATGCTAATTTAACGCGTTTTATAGCGATGTTTCACGACGACATAAATAGCCAAATTAGCCTGGTTAAAAATTGACACGATTGTAAATAAGAACGTGGAGAGACACACTTTCGCAGCGGATCGTGCAGATAATCCACTATTGCGAAGGGTTGGCTACAACTCGAACGAGCAAAGTCGATTACCTTGGACCTTACGTAGGCTTACCGGAAGCCCGTCGAACATCAAAGTACCGCACGCTGGCTTCCCGGTTAATTAATTTTCCCTGTTACACCGATCTTTCCGAGCGTAGTCGTTGTAGGACGTCATACGAGTGCGGTAACCGCGAGACTATAGGTATTCTTATATATTTATATAGCAACGTACAATATTCTCCTTCTTCCCCTCTCTAAAGTCTTGCTTTAGCGTTTGAACATGACAAGAATTATCTCAACTTTTCAATTATCACTTCAATGAATCAGAATATTGAGATATTTAACTTTCGATGATTACACTTGAACTAGGTTTAACATCTAAACGAATTGATTAAAGCTGTTTCAAACGAGTAAACTCTAAACTCGTTTACCGCTAACCTATTATTAGACTTTGATCGAATGAACGTATTTGAATCATTAATCTTTCAAACTTATGATAGCGATCTTACGCGGCTGCTTAAAATATCCCACGATAGATGAGTTCTATTAGCGAGAAGATTGGAAGATCTTGGCTGGGACAACGGGCGGCTGGCTGCTCTAATCCATTCCTTCAGAGTCCATCCACGAGAGGGCCACCTTAGCTTATTTCCCGCTTGTCCTGTCGCGGAAAGAGTACGCGGAAGCGAGGAAAAGCCGCAGGTGCGGAGAGGCGGAGCGACTGGCGCAAGCGCAGGTGCAAACCACACCTCCGTGAAGCGAAGCAGGGAGGAGCGAGATGAAACACCATTCGCGATACTGTCCGCGATTGGCGACCCCGTTCACCTGCTTGGTCTCGTGTTCCATCCATCCCCCGCGCCTCTTCCACCTCCTTGCAGTTTCTGCATCCACGATGGTATCTATTAATGTATTTGTATGACGTCACACTTATCGTCTTCTTCCCCGCCGGAGCCGGGGACGCCTGACGACGGTCCCTGCGACCGATGAAGCTGCGAGTGGACGATGACTACTCAATGTATCCCGCTGACTCATCGGTTGCCATCATTATGCGACGAATACCCGTTTAAGACTTTGTACATAAGCGAATGACTTTGTCATTCGACTTTGTCGAATTAATTTCAATATAAACGCGAATCTTCACGAGACAACGAATGCTTGGAAAATTTCCGATGACAATCTACTTACAATATATATGTGTATTATTAAATTATACCATATCAGTTTCTATCTCTAGCCCATCTTTTCTATCATCAGTCATACTTAGGGACTATATTAAAAGGAGAAGAATTCGAGAACTCGTCAGCATCTCGCTCCAATACCTAGTCGTGGTTTCCGCCCCACTTCGCAACCCAATATCTAAAAAGCCTTCAGTCTGCTGTCGCATCTCGCTAGATGGCACCTCGCTGACCTACCGCGACTCCTCGCAGTCGATTCGCGGCTCTCCGACCGCACGGTCGTCCGCAGCAGGCGCGAATTCCGTCAGCACGCGCCGGCCACACGCTTCTTGACCCCCTCGGTCCAAATAACGCTGAAAATTGCTTGAGACGAGTCCTCCTCGGCCCTGAAACTGCGCGCTGCCGGAGTCGAACGAATCTATTCAAGAACGTGAGCTTCGTCGGTCACGAGCAAGCAGCTCGTGGAGTCACGTGAGAGTGCCCCCGCGCGACCACGAGGTGCTCGATCCTCGATCATCGAGAACATACTCCGATATCGGAGACTCTTCGGGCTTAGTCTCTTGACCGAACGAGTGTTTCTCACAGAGAGGTGTGCACGTTAATCACTTGTCAACGATCAATTTTCTAAATTTGTTAATCCCATAAGCTAAGCGTGACATCTTTGACTCTTTAGAATTCTCATTGAAAAAATAAACAAAGTTTGCGAAATAGTTTATTACAAAACCGTTCGGGAGATCAATAAGATCCATCATTGTTATGAATGTAAGCGCGACGAAACGTTATGAATAAGAAGAATTAAATAAAAAAAAAAAAAATATATATATATATATAATTTAACGATATTTTCTTGATCAATTGTCTCCGTTTACATCTACAAAGTTAGATGGTGATATTTAAAGGGCCGAGGAGACAGAATATATAGAGAGCCTCGTAGTATTCGATACATTCGTCTTCTCGGTATGGATACATTAAAATGTTATACCCGTTATCGTAGCCGTCAAATCGCAAAAGCGCAGCCTACGAGTGAGACATAAGACCTGAGGATCACTCGGCAGTGCCACTCGCGATCGTCTGGATCATCTGGATCCTACGAGCCGGAGTGAGTATGACAAAGAACGTCAATAAAATTTATATATAACTTGCACAACTTGCATAAATAATTCATACTTTTTTTCTCTTTATAATTCGAAAGTTATTCTAATTATAGCAAGAATGCAAAAATGTGATTCTCGGATATGTTATTCAATTCCACACATGTATGTATATATATATATATATATACGATGTACATTTCTAGTTTATAAAAAATATTTTTGTTATTAAAAAAATGCGAAAAATGTATTTGCATGTTTACTCAATAAATATCTGCACGTGAAAATAAAAATTTTTATCGAGCTAGAGGAATTATGTACTCTTTATTAGTCGATATTTGTTAAAAAACAAAAGATAATGGATTCTGCGAAAGAACGAACGTAAATGTTTAATTAAAGACCCATTTAATTTCGACGAGCGCTATAATTTCGTTTATATTACGCGCGAAATGTTTCCCCTCGGATTCCTCGATATTTTGCGATAAACAGTTTAAAAAAAAAAAAAAAAAAAAAAAAAAAAAAATGTGATGCGTCGTGAATCGAGGACGAGGTTGTTACGCTGAAATACTAATGGAATATCATAACTAGCGATATCAAAGCATTTTTTCCTCAGCTACGATTTCGCTCTCCAACGTGCGTATATGTATAACGTATATATACGTATATGCATATATCGAGACTTTGAATGTGCGATAAATTAGCGTAGCACGATTGGAATGCATAATAAACTAATTTAAACTGCGATTGATCTTTCATAACGTATGATTATTCGAAATAATTATATATTATGCATTTCTCTTTTATATCATAATACGAAATATTTTTTAAACATACATTAACGTTTTTTTTTTTTTTTTTTTTTTTCCTTCAAATTCACTTACGCGGTACACAAGTTTTTAGATAGGCCGCGTCATTGATTACGTGTCGTCTCGTTATTTCGATATACTGCATTTAGATCCTTATCAAGGACTATCCGCTCGGCTATCCTGTCGGCCTAACAATAGACACCTGCGGGTCCCACACCGGCCGGTTCAGGTACGGCAATTTGAATCGCGATTTTTGCAAGGGGGCAATTTATTACACGGCTGCACGAACGGCGACAGTAGAAGAAGCCGGCAAGCCGCTCTCTGGTGGGAGGGTAATGAAATTGCAATCATCGTGTGAAATTTAATATTAATCCCGGATGTAATATGGAGAGGGTGCAGGGGCGCTCAACCGCCGCAAGAATGGCGGTCTGTTATTCGAAACTGGACATTGGACAAGCGCAAGCCGCTTTCGCGAGAGGAGGAACGAGTATCCAAGCAATTAACTCTGTCATGTGCAACGTCCGTGTTCGTCGAAACTTTTTCATTACTCAAATGAAATATCTGTATATGTATGGTATATATATATATATATATATATATATATATATATATATATAATATATATACATATATATGTATGATCCTCTATATGTGAAGAAATATTGCGACTGATACGAGCGCTTTTTAAGCGGTCGAAATGAATAGAAAGTATCTGTAAAATATTAGACATTTGTGATAAATTTTTTTCGTTGCTTTGTGAATAAAGGTAGAAATTTTTTGTTCAATGTACCGTTTGATACAGGGATAAAAATTGCATTTTCGATAAAGTAGCTTGATTGAAAGTGACCATGTCTTTGTCGCGCTCTAGTTAAATAAATAATTGTAAAAGTTATATCGTGAGAAACGAAATGCGAATCAAGACGCGAAGGTATTTTCCGAGAGACGAAAGCATCGGGTTGGGCACCGCAACGAAGTTTAAGTGACGAGCATCCGTTAAAATATTAATACTCGACTTTTAACGAGAGCTCCTCTCTTATAGAGCGCCTGTGCCCTCCGCCTCGTTCCCTCTAGACCCTTTTCCTTCGCCCCTTCGTCCTTCTCCTCTTTCTCCCTCACGATCCAATAAACGCTGCCGAAGAATCTTGATTCGCGAACTTTGCCGCGACTCTTTTCTTTCCGAGCGTTTCGATTGGCGATCGAAAATCAAAGTCCCGCAGTTTTCCCAGCATGTTCAATTAAATTCTTAAATCGCTTTGTCCAAATCTTTCGTGGCGCAAAGAAATTGTTTCCCTATGTATGTATAATACGTTGGGGCACAATGGCGATAAGTCTTAATTAACTGTAAAGCTTTGAAAACAGTTTCTTCGAAAATTAAGGAGGAAACCCGATTGCGCTCTTGGTATATATTGATCGTTAATTTAAATTAAAATATAAAAAGTCTAATTAAAATGTGGAAAAATCAACTTTATACATTTTTGTAGTAATTAGTGAATATTGCGATAATGAAATATATCCTGAATCTTTGAAACAAAAAAAATTATTTTTAATCTCTATTTTGACAGTACAAATTCTCTCTGCATTTCCTTCTCTTGTTCTCTTCCTTTCCCCTTCGTTTTCTCACTCTCTCTCTCTCTCTCTCTCTCTCTCTCTCTCTCTTTCGCTCCTGTTTCTACGGCGCCATCGGCTATCTCATTGTTAGTCCTGTGCCACCTCCTGTTGCAGTTGCTGGCCTAATCGCGGCAGGACGTTTTCGCGCCACACGCACCACTGGTGGCGCCTTAACCCTGCCTAACACTACTATATAAGAGTAGTAACGCTCCAGTGAAAGTACAATATTAATAACATTGCTTTAAATATTTTTCAAGAAAGGCTGATCTTTTGCATAAATTTGCAAAAAAATAATAAATATTTTATCGCTTTTATATAGAAAGGATTCTTTATCTCCATTTATATATTTTCAGATTTAAAGATCTTGAAACAGTTTTTTTACCCCATCAAGGTTTTCTCCACTGTCAACCTAATCAAAGAAATAACTTATCCTACAATTATTCGAGTAATTTAATAAACTAAATATACCATTCTAGAAAATAAACGCTTTTACATCTAATCGATACTCTCGCACGCGTTGCAATTTCGTTATTTGCATGTATTAGCGGATTTGATAAATTTTCCAAAAAATCGAGGAGAAATAGCGCGCGTAGGTTCGGGGGTTACACCCCGAGGAAGTTTCTAAGAGACTATCGGGCGTAATATATTAGATTAATTAATGTAATCCTAATAGAACGATCTCATCTTGACGCACAATATGGTCTACCCGATATCACGAGCGTCTCGACGTCCCCGACGCGTGCATGCGGCAGCTACCTGTAATACATGCAAGCGACGTAAACGCATACGTTGCCACGGCGTGTATTACTGACAAGATAGGTCGAACAATGGCTTCCATTACGGGTAGAGGTTGCCCGAGTTAATGGGCAAATTGTCTGCTAAGTCATTTAAAGGGGTAAGCCTGCACGTAGCGAGCTGCAACCTCTTCGCGATCGCGTCGACAATCGATGCGGCTAAATCAACGTAAGGGTTCCAAATATCTTTCAAGAATGTGTGTTATTAATTATTTTAAATATTATCGCCCATCTCGCGGTAATCTCACTACAAATATATCCATATCCTTGAAACAGTATCGCACGCGACGCTGCGATTTATAGAAGGATTTATGTAGGTAATTTTTTTTTTTTTTTTTTTTTTTTTTTTTTTTTAAAGAAGAGCTCTTTTTTTTTTAGATTCTTATTACGCAAGTTTAATTTAATTTCAATTTCCAAAGCTGTCCAATTTTCGAGGTCGCTAATCAAAATTAAATTTCCGTTACGAGGAAATGAAAGGCGCGGATTACGTAAAGAACGAGAGACCCAACTCTATTCCATCTGGTGCATACATCTCTTTCGGATTGACTTAATATAATGTTCGATCTTGTCGGCCACGAGCCGTACAAAGCCGATAAAACAAGCTTGCGATACGCGCGCTGCATCGCGACTATCGAGCGGTTCTGAGTCAACGAACACTCGCGGGAAGCGTGTGCACGTTAATTAGCGGAATTAAATACGGCGAGGGCGACCTTGGCGGAGGATCCGTCGCGCGCGGATCCGAGACGAATTCGCGCCGCGCGTCCTCCGCTCGCACGCTCGCCGCGCGCCAGCGCGATTTCGCGCCGCGGATCCAAAAATGTCTTTCTTCTCCAAGGGTTGTACAACATTCCCACTAAAATATAAAGTGGCTTTCGGGCTGGCATAGCAATAGGGTGCCTATCGCATGCATTCACCCAGGGACGCAAACATGGGGTGGGGGGGTGGGGGGTGCTATTGATCGACCGGGGAGCCAGTCAACCCTCTCGGCCCTACACGCGCGCGTAAACGTTGCACATAAAATCACACACGTACGCGAGTACCTGCACGACCCTACGCGTCTCTGGCTCCCGCGTTCTATGGCTGAGGCAGAAACATGCCGCGATACAGGCTCTTCTTGAACTATCGACTTTAATGACACACACGCACGCACGCACACACATTGGTGATTTTGTACAAAATTTTATAAAAAATTTTAAGATAGAAATATAAGAATTCAAAAGTATACTTGTATATAGGAAGAGCTCAACATTAATTTTTAAGTCGTGCGACATGCTATCGCGACGTGTCGTAAATCGTGACGAAAAAACAGCGGAAAAAGAATTCTTAAAGAAACATAAATCCAAGATTATATAAATTGATCCGTGCTGTATACAATATAATTGGAGCCGATTTCTAAAACAATACTACTCGCGCATTTCTCATCTATGTAAAATGATTTTTCAAATATTCTTTAATCTTTGAATATATTTTGTGTATGCCATTTGTATGTAAATGAAATATAATCTATCGTGTTTCAATAATTATATATATATATATATATATATTACACACATTACACAAGGGTAAACGTTTTTAATAACGTTATAATAAATATATAATGCAAAGGTGCGCTCTGCGACGTAATCTTCATCTTGCGTAGATATCCATTTAATCTCGCGTCGCATCTCTATATCTTTATACGCTCGCAAAAATCTATTTAACCGCTGTGCTATCTCGGATTGCATCGTTGGTTTGTATCTTGCGTCACGATCATCTCGCGTCCCGTTATAACGGTGACAAATGTGTCGGAGGGCATTTTGCGACTCTCGAAGAACGTCAGCGAGTAAAAATAAACCGGGTTTGCCACGCACGCACGCGTGCGTATACGCGCGCGCGTCGACGAGAAAGGCGTCGGTTCTTCGCGTATCTCAATGTTTTAATCTCTCCGGCTCGGATTTCCGGCTGCACAAAAGGCCGCGGGCGTCCCTTCGGTGCAGGCGGGGGGTGGCTCTCATCTCGCCTGGTCCATAGGGGAATTTTCACTTTGGCTCCGGGAACGAGCCGCGACGATGGGTGATTTACTTAATGAGGGAAGCGGGGGGGGGGGAGAAGAGTATTTCGCCGAGGGGATGGAAGAGTTAAGGAGCGGACACGTATTGTCTTGGCGAGGGCGAGAGAAGAGTGAGAGAAAGTGTGTCGAAAAACAATGGCCCGCAGGGCATCCGCCCCCCTCTTCGTCTTGATGAAAACGTGACCCGGTAGAATTTTTACGTTGATACCGCGCAAGCGTCTGTCTTAGGCGGGCTAGGACCCCCTTGTCTCACTGAGAAAAAGAGCCCCGTTAAAAGTTTCCCTCGTTCGCCTCTTTGTTTGTCGTTATCGTTAATATACGGATCGATAACGATAATCTTGAGAAACTAGAAAATTACGAATACGAGATAAAGTATCGTAATTTCTAATATTTTCGAATATTTTATAGTCATATAAACATAATCGAGAGAATTCTTGTTTTATGAATATTTTATTTTGGCATCCAGTGATTTTGTAGCTATTTCCCTGTCTATCTTACTTCCCAACCGCCGTTTGCGTGTTTGCACCCCGCCGCACCTCCTACATCCCTGCCCGTTCCCTTCAGCTCGCTACCTCTCACCTTCTGGATTTGATTGAATTTTTTCCCGAGGAAGAAATGTTTCCACCAAATGAATCCGTCGAAATATTGCATTCCGACAAGCACGATCCAATTTTTCGTTTAATAAAAGAGAGCATCTCTCTTCCTTGCCTTCGTCGTAAGCTTTCCGTACTTGTTGGGCGCTCCTTTCTCTCCCTCTCGCCACCCCTTTTTCCGTTCCACGAGATTTTCGACTATGCCTTTTTTTTTTTCCGGAAACGCTTTCCTAGAAAACTATCGATATTCTCGATATGTATTGTAACCTCGCGACGAGCTTATACTTAAAAGTTATGGTGCTCGCTGAATTTTTACAAACGGGAGATTGTTCAAATTAATTAACTTTTACCTGCTAAATACATTTTTACAATTTAAAAGCTGCAATCTTTCTTCGCGTTTCAACGTTGAACGCAAATGTATTGAGCTAATCTATCAAGTTGTTAAGCAAACTGTTAACTCCCCAATTAAGCGAAATCAAATTAAATCGCGCCAACAATTCGTGCTGTCGAGTCGCAGCACTGCAAATGGCTCGATATAAACTCGTCTCGTTTTCTTTTTCAGTCCGAGTACAGTTTCTCTCTTCTGGCATTTTTTTTGTTTTTTTTTTGTTTTTTTGTTTCCCGGTAAAATAAGTTGGACCTTGGCGTATAGTTAAAATAGTGCCGGTCGCGGAATGTGACCACGGGTGGACGCAATTTATTTCGCCGATATAAATTTAGACCGTCGTTGAACTTCCCCATAGAAGTTATTTAATTTCACGCGATTCTCAAATCTCTTTTGGGTCCTCCGGGACAGCGGATTGGTCATTTCGCTGACCCCTCGGTGCCGCGAAATTTACTGCCTTTACGAGCGAGAAGAAAGCCCTCTTTATATAACGAAGCACAACGTACGGGGGAGGAGACACACGCGCACGATTCGCAAGGAGCACGTGCGAATCGCTAAACGCTCGACTTACAGTATGCAATACCGGGAAATATATCTGGCAGGAAAAATATTATCCGAATCGCAGTTACGGTCGCGCGCGAGTGGGTGATCAGGGGGAGACAAATAAATCGACCATAGGCAATTATGCATGTATATCGGATGAACGAGCGAGGGAATGGGTCGGAGTGGAGGTGAAGGGCCGGAGGGTGCCTGAAAAGGGACGAATGTTTAAAATCCAGCCGCCATAATGACCCCGCGATATGCAGCGCGAGTGTACACAATGACGGCGACCATATACGGCAAAAAATCAGCATGTCGATTGGGATTTCGTTTAATTAATTTTTTAATTACAAACTCATCGCAATGAGAGAGGGTTTCCGACTGGCGCGGACGGCGGCATTTTATCGACCGGTTGCAGAATTTTTGATGTGATTGATGGCCAGCGCGGGGAAAAGGCGGGGGAAAGAGCGCAAGGACGAGGAAAAGCCCGGGATACGATCACGATTATTATTAATTTTACAGATACTATTGGTTATATCGTTTATATTTATTCAGTACTACTGGCTGGCCACCCGACGTTCGTATTTGCCCTCCCGCTATTGAGTGGCAGGGGGATGGAAGTTGTTGGCGACACAGGGCGGGAGGGAGGCTGTGTTTACAAGTCCAGAAAGCAACGATGATACGCGATATTAAAATACAAGGTAGATTAAAACTGCAAAATGTGTCGGTTCGATTAATAAAAAATAACCCTATGTGAAAAAACAATCGAGCGCGTGTTTTGAGTTTGCGTTCTTATTTTAGTATTGGGCGCGATCGTAACAACGCTATTATTTGTACGAATTGAGTGCTTTGTTTAGTGTGGAAAATCAACGGCGAGCTTTTACTCACTGTGAAAATTAAAAAGTGAGGGAGAAAAGTATGAGTGTGAAAGAGAAAGAGAGAAAGAGATAGAGAGACAGAGAAAGAGAGATATTTCACTTTTGATATTTTATTACAGTTAATTATATGCCTTGTTATTGCCGTTTCTCTCGATTTATTCGAAATTTAAAAACATACAGAATTAAAAAAAAAAAAAAAGATACCCCCTTCAGTACAAATTTTCGAAAAAAAAAAAAAAAAAATAATAATAATAATAATAAAAAGTTGCTCGCAATTATCATCATAAGCAATAGGCCGTCTAAAATAAAATTGCAATTTTCGCAATTTTGCATTGCTTGTCCCTTTCAGCGATAACAAATCAAGATGATGCGGGAAAATGAATCGACCGGTAAAAAAAATTAGAGAGAGAGAGAGAGATGGAGAGGGAGAGGGAGAGGGAGAAAGAAAAAGACCGAGAGAAAGAAACGATATACGCGAAAATCCAGCGCTATCCTATAACGACTACCTTTAGGCGTATCTCCGGCGGGTAACAGCAAGTACAACACCAACTCCATTCAATCTAATACTTCTAGGGGGGAGAGGGGTTAGCAACAACCATTTGAACTCACACAGCCAAAGGGGTCGACACGAACGTGGCTAGGGGCAGTTTAATATCGGATAATTGAATCCGAGCTTCCCCTCCCTCCTCCCACGCGGTCTCCGGCTTGCTCCCGTCGAGAGAGAAGAGAAGGATGCGGGAGTCGAAAGAGGAGAGCGAGAGAAACGGAGAGGAAGGAAGGTACGCGGGGTTGAAGTGGAAACTGGACAGAACCAGCTACTACCTTCTTATTGCAACTGTGCTAAATAAGAGAGAGAGAGAGAGAGAGAGAGAGAGGAGTGAGAGAAAGCAAGATGGAGAGATGCACATCCGGTCATTTCCTAATTTCTGATACGGGCCGTCCCGAAGATCGGATGCGAAGAACCTCCGGCCTTTCCTAAGTAACTTCATCTTCGAATGGGAGAAGAAGTGCGAGAGAGATAAGCTTATTACACTCGCGTAGTGCAATCTTACTTGTAGCAATAAGAGCAAATTACAGCCAACTTTCCCTCTATATCTTTTCCATTATAACTCTCTTGTTTCGTAATAAACGATTTATTCTTCTACGGACGCCTACGGAGACATAAATGTATTTTGATTACTGTGTATATATAGAAATAGAATTCTGTTACTGCGACATCGTATGAGTGCGCGATAGATCGCGGGAATTAGCCAGGTATTTCGTCAAATTCTTAAAATGTGTCAAATTTATTGAAAAATCTATATGTATGTATGTATGTATGTATGTATGTAGATCGGCTTTTGAATCGCGTGTGGAAAAATTCACGAAAAGAAAGAGTAAATGTGAGATGCATACGGAGGCAGACTGTAAGCGAGCGCGTCGATTAAAAGCGCCAAATGTCGCTAGAACGGCCGATAAATAACGGCCTCGTCGTTAGAGACCTTTCGATCTACCGAATGAAAAAGAATGGCCGCTCTTAATCGCTCTTTCCAATCGGTTAATGCACCGTTCGCGGTGGCGCGGTTAAGCTAAATAAATGGACTCTGTTCTGTGTTTGGTTCTCTCTCTTCCTAATTTCAGCCTCGTTTCTATCTTCGTTCGGCTTTTTCCTAAATCGCTACATTATTAGATTTATTCCTAGATTCCGACAATTATTTATTTCATTAAACGGACAACGTGACGCTCTTGGAAAAGTGGCATTCTTTTTTTTTTTTTTTTTTTTTTTTTTTACAGAAAATGCAAACAGTTGAAAAAAATTTAATCGATCAAAGCTCTTTAAATTCAAATGAATGGCTTTTCGATAATATCAATATTGAAACTTTCGCCGTGTTCGCGATACGTGAAACATGCATTACTTATGCGAGAGAAATATCCCTGTAATTACATCCTATAAATATTCGTATCAGCGAATAGACATGTTGATTGGTTGCAAGCTGCGGCTTAATTAACGTCACGTTAACAAGAAAGTTGTCGTTATTAAATAAGGTCGCGTGTTAATTACGCGGAAATTCATTTAAAAAGATCCTTTTTTATCTGTAACTCCATTAATTCAACCGGGACGCATATCAGAACTTTCGCGGCGAGTTGTGCGTTCGTTTGTTCGCGATGCGTCTAAAGCCCTCGCGCTCACGCGTTCACTTATCACTCGAGCATTACAAACAACTATCCTATGAAGTGCAATGAATCGGATAATGAATTTGTATTCCGCCAGTGTATTCACAATATTTGTTCGCAAGTTAGCCGGCAAAAGCTATTTCAACGATTATTTTCCGCTCAAAAAAGTCTGCGAAATAAGCCTGAAGACTTTATGCGAGAGAAAGAGGGAAAGAGAGAGAGAGAGAGAGAGTGTGTGTGTGTATGTGGCGTCGCAACCGAGCGAGCGGTTTAATATTTTTTTAATTGCCGTGTTAGCTCCTGCTTTTTGCAGTAGCGCGTAATTAAACTTTATGTCGAGCCGTCATATTTGCATTCCATTTAAACTCGCCATTCGAAAATTACGAAATAAGGGAAACTTTTGATTTTATGTGCGCGCGTCGTAGTTTTCGCTCGTGAATCTCTGGCGGCGATGCTTCACGCGCGATAGAATTATAAACTTAACGCGACGAGTCGCGATGTCGCGCAAGATACGTAAACGGTAAATGTCATTGCGAAAGATTCGATGAAATTTGATCGTATGACGTAAAACTCAACCGATATCATTTTCCTCTCTTCGGGTGAACGATTCGGTTAAATATTTGAGAAAAATTGGCAAAAAAGGGTACGCGAGGAAAAAAAGGGTACGCGGCGAAGAGGGGGCGGCGCAACATCGCATTCGAACGATTAGGACGATGCCGGGACGGGAGAAAGGACGATCACGGTTTCGTGTAGACTTAAGAGTGCAGGCGACGTGAAAGTTCATTAGAGGCAGCCCTGATGGACACGTGCATTAATCAAGATTTTAATTAGCACCGCGTGTAACTGCGCTCTCGGCTAAAAACTAAACATACCCCCGCCGTCCACCCCCACCCGACGTACCCACTCTAACTCCCGCTTATAACGGAGCCGGGGCTCGTAGCTAGAACTAGAGCCAGCTCTAATTAGAGCTCTTCTCGAGGCTCGAAGATTAAAAGCCAGGCCTAAGTGCCGGCACGATGCGCGTGCTCTCTTCTCTCTCTCTCTCTCTCTCTCTCTCTCTTCGTCTTCCTCACAACCTCGTGTCGTCTCCCTCGCCGATCTCGCTGCCGCCGTTACTCGCTCGCCCTGTCCTTTTTTTTTCCTCCATCTTTCTCGCTCTTTCATTTTCTCTTTCCCTTCCTGCGTCGGTGTTTCGTTCCGTTTAATAGCAATCGGCCATTCGCGAAATGCGCGAGACGGAATCTCGCGAATGAAAGAGCGAGAAATGTGAAGAGGCTCTGAAAACGAGATGGTTCGATAATCGGGTCGAGACTGTGTCAACGAATACGAATAATATTCAGTTTCGAAAACTAGCATAATCGATCAGCATAATGTATCCCCCTTTGAAAATACCAATTCATATTTAGCATAAACTATTTTTTCTTTCATTAATTGTGTCGTGTTGTGACATAAAAGATTTTTTTCTATAAATTAGTATATCGTAATTATTGGACATTTTCGATCCGCGCAAAGAACAAATAATTTCCAGGCGCTTCTCCCTCCCCTCGTCTGAAAATTTTGCGGGGGGGATCTCGAGAGAAGAGGCTTCGGAGGCCTCAGCTTTGTGTCGCGAGATGAAAAGTGAAAACAGGCAAACATTTCAAGCGCGTGTGTACGAGGGACGCGCCCGGCAGGTATCATTAAATCACAGAAACAGCCCTCTGTTATTGACTCCGCGGACAAATTTATCGTCAGCCGGTACGCGTTTCGTTGTACAGTGACCCTCAACGTCCCCCTTGCCCCCTTCTACAGAGCGTTGGCGTAGGTCCCTAGTAACCACCATTCCACCCCTTTCCACCGAATCCCCGCTACGTCATTGTTCTGGTTTATTCGGTGATTTGTGGATATATATATATATATATATTTTACTACCTCTGTCTCTCTTCTTTCCTCTTACCCGCACATTGTTCGTTCGATTCTTATGTCCGGATCTGGATGCTGATATACGGCGCGATAAACTTTAACAGAATCTCAATATGCCGCGACGTTTCGCAAAGTTAGACGAAGGGGGCCGAGGCGCTAAAATAGTCGGATGGTAGATGTGCGAGAGTCGAACGGTCGCTTGACGCGTTTTATCGTGAATGTGCTAAAAGCAAAATCTCCTTGATACATACACCTCGGAGCCTTTTAGCGTCTCCGCGAGTGAAAGTCAAACGAGGTTCGAACGATCGACCAAAGATCAGCCGAACTAACGGATGCTCTTTACAACTCGCACACGCACAAATGTCCTCGTCGATGCTTATGCCGAATTGAGTCCGTAATTAGTAAAAAAAAAAAAAAGAGAGAGAGAGAGCGTAAAGGGAAAAAAAAAAACATCTTACTGATAATACTGCGTCGGATCCGTGATACGACCGCGGAGGCGAGATTTATGCGCGAAATCGTTTATAATCGTCATCGTTACGAGCGATGAAATTTTGTGACAGGCGTAGAGCAGACACGGCCGAAGCGCTTCCACTTTCGTCGCTCCTATACAAAAGGTGGAGTGTCGCATTTATTATTCATACGCGACGTATTCGACGGCAAGTTCAGTTTTGAGAAATAACGATACGAGACGAGCGTCATCGTCGAAAGACGGGCCGGAACGAGGACTGGGGAAGAGATAGGGAGCGAGCTTTCCGAAAATCCGCCTTAGTATGGTAATTGATTTAATTTGGGGGATGAATCCACCCTTAACGAACGCGCCGCGGCGATGGGGTTGGAAGGCTAAAGGGACCGTAAAAGCACTGCGACGTCTATTTGAGGCGAGAGACGAGAGCGAGATTTAGAGCAGAGAGAGAAAGAGAGAGAGAGAGAAAGCGTCTACGCAAGAAGACGAGCGCGCGTCTGATTACTAACGATCTGATTAATTCATGATTTTTAATTAAGGGGAAAAGCGCGAGACGCGGGGGGGACGAGGCACGCCGAATTATTCAATCTCCTCCAATGGACGAATCCACACGTCCCCATCATCGCATTGCGATCTGCAATCGCGAATGGCGAAACAATTTTCTCCCTGCATCGGTACGATCAGCGATCGTACACGTGTATCGATCAGCTGCGCGATTTCCGCGTGTGACAGATGGAAAGAATCTCTGCGCGAAATATCTTAATCGGCGTTGGTAATTAATCGATCGATTGCGCCGCGACGACTCGGCCGGCCCCCCGTTCTCTCATTATCGCCGTTATTAGACGAATGGTTGCATTAATTTTGCGGCGCTATCTGTTGTCGCGCGAGAATGAATCGTCGTGCGCCATTGCGCCGGTGGAAATGGAAGGAAGGGTAGGGAAAGGCTGAAGATATACCGAGAGGGCATAATGGAGGCATTCGTAAGGGTTGGCAGGTCCTTATCACGCAGTCGCTGAAAGTTGCGTCTTGATACGTAATACGCTTGGCTCGTCCAGAATTCGAGAATTACTATTAATCCTAATGTAAATATAAAAAGAAAATCAAGATTGATGTTAATATCGAAATGCTTTTAATTAATATGTCCTGCAGATTGTATTCACTCACAACGGAATGTTTTAAGATCAAACATATATTCTACGATAAAGAATCAATTATTGTCCGACAGAGAGAAAGAGAGAGACCACTTTGTGAAAGTGGTGTTTCCTCGAACTCGCCGTTGTTGAAATTCTCGCGTCCACGCGCACTCCAGCACATTAGCACGTACGTATACGCTTGTCTTGGTGCGAGGTGAGGACGAGGACGAGCACGAGGACGAGCACGAGGACGAGGACGAGGGCGAGGGCGAGGGCGAGGGCGAGGGCGAGCGCGAGCGCGAGAGCGAGGGCGAGGGCGAGGGCGAGGGCGAGGGTGAGGGCGAGGGCGAGGGCGAGGGCAAGGGGTTGGCTCAGTGCATATGTCGGACCGGGTTTGAAATCGGGATATTGAATTCACGCCATTTCTGTTTTGACGTATCGCGGCCGGTGATACGATCCGCCGGGGTTTATCAGCGCGCGCGGGTGCGCCGCTAGGAAGTGATTTTTTCATTCTAACAAATAGCCTTTTGCGGTTTATCGGATTTCGGCCGGGATATCCGCCGGTGCGAAACCAGGCGCGCGTCGCGCGCCGATCAAAAATCGTCGCCGCCTGCGTGCGTGCGTGCGTGCGCTACGAAATTTTTTTTCCCCTAACGTCGTATTGTACCGTGCAAAAAATGATAACTCGTCATACAACAAGCACAATTCGATCCTTTGAAAAACAAAGGCGGAAAGAAAGAAAAGCCTCGGATACGAGAATCGTCACGTTCGTGAACACGAACCTTCATCTCGTCTTAAATCCTTCCATAGGCTATAGGATCCTTTGACGAAATCTGCTTAAGTTTCCTTCGCCTTTTTTTTCCATAGCTTAAAGGCGGGCAAGGAGGGGAAGAGAACATCGTATTGGAGCAATTTTCGTCGCGATTTCCGACGCGCGACGCGGTGCACGAGGCGTATTCGCCTCTCCTCGTTCCAGCTCGCGCAAGGGAAATTGCAGGGGAAATTCGAAAGTTGGCGCGATACCCTATGAATTCCAATCGACCTTGGTTCCGCGGCTCTGGCTGGTAGCGCGGCAATCATAACGCACGGGAATCAATATTTTTAGCCGTTTCGAGAAAATTAAAATCATGATTATCTCCTAAAGCGTTCCGCTATTAAAAATTGAGACAGGGAAAGAAACCCCTATTGCGTCGCGTCTGTCGCAATAAAAATTTCGGCATGAATGCATTGAATTACAGCGTCTCTTTATTCGAATTGCGCGGATTCCAGGATATATTGCGAGGTGCATCGATGTTTCTCGGTTGGCCAGCGTGCATCGATAGCGATGAGAGAGAGAGAGAGAGAGAGGAGAGGGGGAAAAAGAGCTGTCGTATCGATTTTCATCGATCGTCGATGAAAACGTATGGGCAGAAAACGCAATGGCGTAGTTGACGGGGGGGGAAAAAAAAACGAGTTACTTCCGATAAACTCATTATTCTATTAAGCGTACAAGCAATTTTATGAGAGTGAACGCCTTCTGTTTTCGCAACTATATTCGCAAGCGATCATTTTAATATTGCACGTGCTGCAACAATTAGCTCTACCCCACACGATAGGGAAAAATTATTTAAAATCTAGTTGTTTAAAAAATCATTTTCTTCTTATGTACAATAATTCCGCGAAAAAATGTTTTCTTTTTACAAAAAAAAAAAAAAAAAAAAAAAAAAAAGAGAGAGAGAACTCGTGACAAGCGAAGCACTAGCCTGCTACATGTATTTGATTTATACATATCGCATTATTATTGCGAGCAATTAATTGGTCAATCATGTCGAGCTCGTGCGCGCCAACGATATGCTATTGAACGATAATTGCCGTACAGTCCCCAAATTGAATTTGCCTTCGGGTTTCGAGAGCGAGTGGCTGGAACTTGAGAGATACCTGCGTGCGTAAAAGAACTCGCGTTCACTATCGACTTGTCCAGTCGCAAGGCGACACGGATCCACGGATCGCGTGGGCGCGCCGGGATGCCTTTCTCAGCGAAATACGCTTTATGGGATGCGGAAGGAGAATCTGACAAGTTCTTTGTCAGCCGAATCTACACCTCAGGGAAAAAAAAAAAAATTTTTTTAAATATAAAAAATTTATATAAAAAAATATCATGTATAATACGTATCAAAAGATTTGTCAGATCATGTAAAACAGCTTATGTCAAACAACTGTAACCTAAATGCTCACCGTGAGTGGCGCGAGAGTATATTTTCGTCGTCGATCCTATACCGGGATAACGAATCGCTATTAAAATATTCGTAGATCGATAATGAGAGACGGGACGATTACGACGCAGGTAATGCATTTGCCACGAGCGAAAACAGAGGGTGCATCGCGGCCGAGCAAAAGTAAAAGAGGGACGGCGGTGCGCTTGTACGCTAATGGAAAGGGCGCCTCGATACACATTTACCGGCGACGAGCGCGTAGCGATCGATCGATATATCGATAGGCGCCCTCGCCCGTGTATCCGCGCTACATGCTTAGTACAGGGGTAGTTAATTACGTTTAATACCCTCGATTATGTGTTTGCATCGTACACACGCTCCAACGATGCTTTATGCCTCTCTCCTGGTCTCCGCAGTACAAACGCTCTCTCTCTCCTTCGTTTCGTCGCGGTCGGGCTCATTTTACGGGCTGATTCGAGTTTTCTTTCCCCCCCCCCCTCTCCCCCCGCCTCTTTCCTTTCTCTTCTGTTCCTTATGGTAAAACATGCGTTTACGCCCGGCAGAGTTTGCCGTTCGTAAACGTAAAAGTAAAACCGATTCGCTTCATCAATCCTATTTATTTCATTTGCAACTTTTTTCCAAGCTTTCTTTCTTAAATCTCAATTTATTGTTTATCAATTTAAATTATATTAATACGTTCTAAAATCTCTCCGCTTCATCTTCATCTTTTCTTATCGTTAACAATCACCGTCTGCTTAAATAATAAAGCGAGCGAAACTTTACGCACGATTAAAATAGAATGTCAATCCTGTTAGATTATTAAGGCCGCATCTTTCTTCGCGTCAGGATTTTCTAATTAATCAAAATCAATTTATCGACGCACTTTTAAGCGGAAAAAAAAAAGGAACGTAACGAGTCGATGAAATTCACATCTAACGCTGGTTTTCCTCGATTCTCAGCAATCGTTGCTGTTTCTTGCCGTTACAAGAGAAGCATCTCCTCTACCCGTCGTATGCTGGCGCGTCGGTTACGGCGGAAATAATGTCGGTACACTTTCAAAGTCGGCGAGACCGAAGAGAAAGAGAGAAAGAAAGACAGAGAGAGAGAGAGAGAGAGAGAGAGAGAGAGAGAGAGAGAACACTCGCGGGATAACGGACGCGGCGGGGTTGGTAGCTAGGTATGAGAACGAAGATGGGGATGGGCGGAAGATGAAGGGGGAGGATTCAGAACGGGGGCGAGAATATTGGTTGACTTGTAATACCGAGAGTGGAGGAGGCAGGGACCCGGCGAATATTAAATATATTATTACATTCATTCTCATTTCCCTTTTAGCTTCAGTATGCTTGCTCGTTCGCCTCGTTGTAGCAATGGATCGGAGCGCGGAGCGAGCGCGAACAAACGTCACTCTCTCGCATTCCCCCCTCCCCCCACCCCTATCATAAATCTAGATTCTCATTGTCGCTATTTCTCTGTACAAGAGACCGATCTCGTTATCGCATTCGGAAAATTACGGACATCTCGATAAATCTGTATGCGGAGTGTCTTTAGGTCCGTCAAATTTTTGTCAAGTTGGAATCAAATTATTCGTCGCATTCTTTCATTTCTTTCTCTTTTGTCAATTTTTCATATTTATATTCTCAACATTAAGTTCTATTCACGTTTAGCGTTTTTTTTTTTTCGTCAGAGAACGTTCAACAAATCGCGAAGACGCGGAATGTTGGTCAAGAGTGGCGCTACGTTGATCTCACGTGCCACCCCAACACACGATATTAGTTCATATATCGCGGATAAATATTCAACGACGCAAAGAGAGACCGTGTAAAACTTGCTGCCACCGTAAAGAGAGGGAGAGCACGTATGTGACGTAAACTATAAAAACCCCTCGACCTCTCTTTCCACATTCGCGCGTGGCCAACGTAGTCGTTGCGGCGCCCCTGCCGTTCTGGCAACCCGCTCGTAGCATATTGAATCTTATGAATTTGTGGCCAAGTGTGTTCGGATCTTGGAGGAAGAAAAATTTAATTTCCTACGACTTGGGGGGGTTTCGCGCGCTGACGCGCCATCAATCGGCCTCCTTTCGAGCAACGCGTATAAGATGCCTCTATTATTAAGACGATTCCCCCTCATTCAGCAATGTATAATCGAATCGGAGATACAAAAATGAACACGCATGTATTTACACGAGCGTGTTGTAGATAAATAAAAGTACAAATACAGGTAACGTAATACAAACCATTTTGTTCGGAAGAATAAACGACTTTTTTAACATGATGCAGAAATGGAGAAAGTCGGCTGTTCTTTGTACGAGCCTGCGAGTCGCTAAGTAGAACATTTTTCCGGGGGATGATAAAATAAGCGATGTTTTGAGGCGGGCAATAGCCGTTGTAATTTTCTTCCGCCTCTGCCGAATCACTTTTTTTATGTTCTCCCCTCCCCCCCCCCGCTCACACACTCTCTCTCTCTCTCTCTCTCTCTCTCTCTCTCTCTCTCGGAATTGTGCTATATATTTACGGACGATATACGATCTAATATCACGTTGCACGTGATGCCAGCGGCGTGGCACTCATGCGCGGCACCCGTGTTCTAAGGAAATTCGCGATCCCCGGTCTGAGAAACGTGATCCAGGCCGCACCATAGGTCTTACCTTATACGATTTATCCCCACTACTCTTTTCCTTTGGCAATTAACCAATTTATTCGTGGATCATATATTTCGCTATCTATGCTTTTATTATATTAGAGTCGGCAAGAATGTGCTTCGACACGATCGTCAAACTCAATCGACAATTAATCCGACACATCGTAGATTGGTTGTACTTTCATATATTTTCTCTGATCGTTAGAATATGTCCGCGCAACATTTCCTCCCCCCCCCCCCCACCTCCAAAGTAAACTCTAATTTTAATTACTCGCGTTGACGAATAAATGCCAGGAGAGAAGATCTCTTGCTACTCGCAAGCATCTTCATATACTCGCGCGACGCATGAATGCAGCAGCTCGTTCACTAATTATTAATAAACTAATTGCGGCTTCCGTAAGGCACGCCTCTCACGCGTAAATCAAGACGCGACGCGTACGTAGCCTCCTTTAAAGCTTTACCCTCGCTCACTCGTTACGCGTCACGTGTGAAATATTTATACGCTGCGCGCGAGCACGTCTCGCTCCTGTAAGAGCGCGTAACAAGATAATTTCGGTCATTTATACCGGTTTCGCATCGTCCGGACGACGATTACGCGGATAATGAGAGAAATTAAAAATACTCCTCGGCTGAATTAAAATCTAAAATAATGTCTATGTATTGTACAAAGGGATAGGAAAGAATTTTCGATTTACAGATATGATTCGGGTAAACGATCCCTGCGATATTTCCTATTTTCATTATCTATGATGTACACGAGCATAAACGAGCAGTCGTAATAAGCCGTGCGTCTCGTCATTGATCACTCGCTCGATATGTATTGAACGTGCATGTATGTACCTAAACGCAACGCGATCGCTGTTACATGCAATTTACGAACGATTATGCAGCGGCACGGCTGATTTCCACTTGCCGAATGCTAAATCATTAATTGCTATAATTAGAATACGCCGAGAAGTACGTACCTTTCTATCAAATTGTTAGCGAATTGATAAAATCATTAATCTGTTTCGAAGAGACGAGTCATGAATTCCTATTCTCATCGTATATAATATAATAATGTCGGATTAGAAGAATGCGATATTTCGTTTCATTATTTTATAGAGATTGGATTCATATTTAAAAATATATAAATGACGTTTACCGATTCTAATAGACACGGGCTGCCGATTGCGCAATCGTCGAATATATTGTAAATGAGATGTGTCCGAATGACGGTCAGCGACGAGAAATAAGGAAACAGAGTGGAGTAAAGCGGAGGAAAGAAAAAGGAAGGAATACTCGCGCCCTTTTTACGATCGTCGCTTGCGCGCGTATACTCTTTGCGTATGTTTAGCGATATATGCGCGTACTCTGTTAACGCGCATACCACAAAGCGTCTTTAGTTTCGATAAGCGTCTCTTTGAAAAAAAAATCTTTCTTCCTGCTTTACGATCGCACGATTTATTTCTTAATTATACATTAGTTCGATAAAAGTTTATCGATTCTCTGATAACTAAAACACGATTACCATTAGCGAGGATTAATCCGTTAAAGAGAGTATTCGCACGTCTGTCGATCGCCAGTCATCGCCGGCCGCCCCGCGAACACTTTAACGTCTCTCTACGCGGTTTTTTTTATTAGCGGGTCGATGCTGCGGATAAAACTCGCCGGAAGAACCCCGCTGGATGCGTGGGTGGATGCTAGAGAGACGCTTGTCCACGGACACCGCTGGATAACCACGTATCGCCGGGGGTAGATGCATTTTTTACGACACTTCCGGCCAGCTATATAATTGACTCGATCATCTCGCGAGGTCGCGTAGCGCGCGCAACCAGTTTCTTTTAGGTCTACTTGAATTGTAACGATAGAATAAAAATTAATAAATTATTGACAAATTCTCTCTCTCTCTCTCTCTCTCTCTTTCGTTAAACAAAGTAAAGTAAATAATATTTTGAGAAATTACACGTAAATGTATATGCACGGATCGATTATAATTATTTATTAATTTCTTCTCTCGACGCTTTTAAATGTTGCGGTGAGGCACGTAAATGAAGAAAGCTGCGCCTTGTCCGTGCGTGGGAGTCGTTTATGAAACCGGAGTTAGTTAGGTTAGGATAAGGCACGTACTCCGTAATTACGTTGGATGTGATAATTATGAGGATGCCGGACACTTGTCACTCTGTAACGAGTTTTCTTTCATCTGCATAGTCCGCCACCTCGTCGTTCTTTCGCGGCCGGAGACGTAAGCAGTTTGTTCAACAGACTGGAAAAACCGGTACGCTTTGCTTATCGTTTAAATTAATACCGTTACCCCTCACCCCCTTCATTGTCGCGTGTGCGACGATAGTTGTCTCATCGCGTTGCACTATTAATTGCGAGCGTCTGATTCGCGCGTCTCGAGAATTTTAACGACGAAATTAAAGGGCGGAATAATTGTCGCGAATAAAACGGAGAACAGCGTTACTATTAAAGTTAGGAATAAAAATAAAATCAAGGCGCATATTCTGCAAATTGTAATGTTCGTCATAATTATTTTCGCAACGTCATATTTAACAATACAATTGTACCGTATATAACGTTAAGTTAAAGTTTAAAATATTTTATTTATGCTTCGAGCGCTCGAAAAAAAATTTTTAATTCGCAGTAAAAAAAAAAAAGAGTTCCTTTGCGAGAGAACACATTTGGAGATTAAAAAAGATCTGTCTTACTTTTACTAATATTGTTTATTATCAAGTAGGTGGATTTGGCGTGATTAAACGAGAGAAGCCATGCTACGCCAATCTTGCGAGACGTATCGTTCCAATACCGCGTTAACGAGTTGTAATGGGAGTTCGGAACGATAATCGTCGCCTCCGAAGCGAGTCAAAGTTTTCTTTCTAATTAAGAAACAAATAAGCCCGCGCTCGCGCTTTCGGTCCGTTTTCGCGGGGTCCGCAGCTTCGTTAATAAACGCGATACGCTTATTAAACCAGAAAATTAACGTCCACCCCCTACGCGAAAGAAAATAAGGCGGCATAGAGAGATATATCGATGCTATCGACTAATTAAAGTATGCCGTTTCTCCCTGTCTTTGCGAATAAGAGACTTGTTTAGAATTGCGCGTGTAAACTGGACATTTTTATACGCTCATAGATAGCAAGTGTATGAAATGACGATAGAAATATCTCTTTAGAGAAAATAACGTATCGAAATTCTCGAACGTGCTAAAATAAATCGCGACATTCGAAGCAAAGCTTGGGGGGGGTAAAAAATTCGTATATGGGATTTTTGCGTCTGTCCCGTTATCGATCGGCTTGAATTTTGTTTGTCGATGTAACACTTGGTTGATGCAGCGTCGTTGATGGGAGCGCATCAAACTATGATTTGGTATTTAGTCACCATTAGGGACGCATTAGCATTGATTACACGTGCAGGTACCTACAACGCGCGCGCGCGCGCGCGAACGCACACTCGCCTAGCGCACGCATTAACCCAGATTCGAGTTACAGGTATCCGCGTGTCCCCCCCCTCCTCCTCCTCCTCCTCCGCAAATGTTAATCCGCCTATAATCGGACCGACGTGCATCTACGTATTTTGTACGAATACTTTATTTTCCTGGTCGAAAGCGCGCGCGCCGCCCCGTCTATTTGCCCGCATCTTTCCGAGCTTTAATGGAAAAAAAAAAAAAAAAAATCGCGGGTTCGAACGATTTGGTGTTAACGTATCTCGCACGGTGAAAAATCGCGTGCGAAAAAATGCTCGCGCTCTCGACGGCTCTGCAATAATCGACGGCAGAGAGAGGATTCGGCCGTTCACGCTGCGGTAATACCAATCAGAAATTAAACCGGCCCTATCGGAGATCGCGGCTCTCGGATGTCGCTCTCTTCCTCCCTCCGTCTCTCTGTTCCCCTCTATCGAACGTTGTTCCTCGTAGCAGAGAGAAGGAGGAGAGAGAGAGAGAGAGAGAGAGAGGCAAGATGCCGCTGGATGCCGTTGCCTGATTCATATAATGAAATGTCTGTAAGATGATGAGCTTGGAGGCCGGTAAGTATAGCGTTGAGTCTTGGTCCGTTACCTCCATCGAGGAGAAGCGAAAAGAGAAGAGGCGGGGAGGGGAGATGCGGTCGCGTGCGAGATGCATCGCGCTGACTACATCGGGCTGCATTCGCGATGATTAATCGTGCATAAAGTACAAAGTAATAAACATTGTTATTAATTTGCGCGGAAATTACAAATGTATATGGATTTCCTAATTATATTATCCCACTTTGAATGTCGATATCATAGCAACCGTAGCAACAGCGTACAGATTAAAAACAACCGTCCGAATTCACGGCTACGTTCGCCCTTCGCGATCGCCGTAAATACAATAAATCGACAATCGACCTTTAAACCGCTGTCTTTCCCGATAATTTAGCTGTATCTCCTACGATTCGCCCAAGAGCTGACACGAACTCGCGTGGCTCGCGCGGGTGCGTTCTCCCTCGTTTTCCACCACCCGCGTGGGCGGAAGTGAAAAAATCGTCCCCACAAATCACTGCGCACAATAGCCCCGATTGTGTACGCCACTGCACGACCCCACCGACCCCTAACTAACTATCCTAGCCCAACGGTCGAGGAAGGGGGTGCGCGCGGCCGGGGGGCGGCCTGGGGACGGAGGAAATCTATTGCCGGAAGTGAGTATATTCAGCGGCGGTCTGCGGTATGCGTGTATGGAAATTCGAGACCGCCTTCCTCGCGAGGGTCCTTTCCGAAACCCGGGGGAATCCGCACGCGACGACAATTTGCCGGGGAAGGGAAAAATGCAAGAGGAGGAGGAGGAGGAGGAGGAGGAGGAGGAGGAGGAGGAAGAGGAAGTAGAAAGAGGGTGGGATGGTTACGCTCGACGGTCTTACCGTTTAGGATGTACCGTTACATACTTCTCTCAATCATCGCTTCATCTTACAATTATAATTCCAAATCAAGCCCCTTTTTTTAGCCTTACTTTAAAACGTAAAAAAAAAAGAAGAAGAAGAAGAAGAAGAAGAAGAAGATACGTATAAATTTGACGAAATGGATTGATATTTCATCGAATTGTACGTGTATCCATATTTATAAAATTTAGAAGGCGCGTATTTCGGGAATGAAAATTTTCACGCGATACAAAGTTAGAAAAATATTTCTCCCAATTACAGTTGTGACTGCAAGTGAGTTTTTGCGTTTGACGACGAGTCTCGGAATAATCCGCACGCGCATTGCCGCCGAATAAATCCGGCGGCTAACGAGCCATTATACGCAACATTATGGTGGGATTAGCGCGAGGACGCGAGCGCGCAAAAATCGGCCCGCAAATACTGATTTTTTGTCGGCGCGATGCTAGAATAGGCAGAGCCGACATGGTACGTTAGGACTAACAGCTATGAAATTAGAAGAAAACTGGCCCTTCTGCGTTCGTTTACCCTCCAATAGTGTCATTTCGATAAACGCAACGTAAACGTTTCGCACTAAAACGATCGTAGTAAAGAGAAATATGATAATTGATAAGCGACACAATAGTCGCGCACAAAATTGCAAAATTATATCCTGCAAAGTCCACCTCGAAGAATGTTAAAAATATTTCAGAGAATTACAACGATAGTGACTCTTTTTTCGCTTGACCATTATAAGCGCTCGTTTGTTATCGTCGACCATTCAGGTGGATTAAGACGCTCGCGCCGATTCGCGAAGGCATAATTAACGAAATTCATTATCCCGGCCGAAACTAATTTTCTAACGCCTCCCTACGCCGTCGCCGCCGTCCCTTAATCGCGAAAAACCGTGAAATTTAATTAAATTTAGGAACGCGAAAGTGAACGGGGAAGGACGGAAGGGAAAGGACGGTGGTGGTCGATGCTAATAACGTTCTTGTCGTGCCATAAAGGTATTAAACCACTGAAATAACGTCCTAGATTATCGCGAGGGATCGATCCTTTAGATATTTCAAATATCGCTCTCGTGTCGTGCTACTTTTTCCGACCGCGAAGAAAGTTACCAAAGTGCCGCATCTGGCGAAATAAGTCGAGCGAATTATCGCGATAAATATATGTACAATACAAGACGAGAAGCGCGTATATTTGACGGTCTCGCGAAAATTCTTGACGTTGTATACCGCGGCCGCCGGCAAAACATTTATTTAATATCCAGCATCGGCGCTTTAATTATAACGATAATACATACCGAGCGTATTGATTCTACACTGGGAGCGTTTAATTAAAAATAACGCGCGCGCGACCGACGTGGATAATTTAGCGAGGATAATTTTTAGTTTTGTCTTGCGCGTAACGAGAAACGCTAACTTTTATATATTATCGATTGCGTGCCTTTCATTCTTAAACGGCGATTAATTAATAGTTTACGAATATTACAATTTAAAGCGTTCAAACCACATAAGATTATATACTCGCGATTATCTCTCGCGATTTATTTAACGATATCGCGAGAGTCATCGTGTACCCTTTCGCGAAGCAATCGAGTTGGATAAAAGGATTGGTTATTAACGAAGATATTTCCACGTACGTATGTAGCACGGCATGGCAACGAGTTGCTCTTTCACACGGGCCGGCTTGGCGCGCGCGTTGCGATGTGACAGATACACGCTGCTTGCTATAAGATCGGACTATAAGGCCCGGTCGAGTTATGGCCGGTATCATGGTCGCGCGATCAACGAATATCTGTCCTCGGATGTAGAGCTGTACAGTTGCAATCTCGCAAGCGCAAATTTCCCGTATTACGAAAGCGAATCACGATGAGACGCGACGAGCGACGCTTCTCTTCCTCTCGATAGAGAATGTAAACTATTCTTAGATTATTATTAACGATAGAGGCGAATTAAATAGAAAATAGAGATATCGAGAATCTTTTTTTTTTCTTTTTTTTTCCAAATTTGATTTCTGTCCCACTAGCCAAGTCTCTCAAGTGATTTGAAATGGCCGTTGTGACTCGAGTCCTACAAATAAATTGTGTGTACATCACCGAGCGATAACAATATCGACGTCGCACTCGAGGGTACTCGACTTAATCCCCGGGGGGTTTCGCGGGATTTCGCGTTACGACTTTTAATCTACGTCCGAGCAAAAGTCGATGCCGCCGTGGATTTTTTTTTTTCAAAATATCCCGAGTATTATTATATCCGCTTTTCGACGATTCTCTCTCTCTCCGCCGAGTCGAGTACGGGTTTAACGGGGTGCGTTCGGCCGGGGAAGCGGAAAACGACTGTATATAGATATATGGCGGCCGGGATGGGAAGGAAAAGAAGTTACGAGTGTACACGTACGCGCCCGGCCGGATGCGCGCGTTCAATATTTGAGAGGATTTAAATTCGGACGTTGGACGTCCGGACGAATTTCAGTTGGATCGTTTAAAGGCGCGCCCGCCGTCAGGCCCTCGTGAATGATTAAGGCGCCTCGTCGCTGGAAAAGGAGCGCGCGCCGCGTCTGCGAGTCCTGGCGAGAGACTTTTCCGGAATTGTCTACGTGCAAACGTATTCCGGACGAAATATCGGCGGACGTCGAGTTCTCCGCCACGAATAAATAGAGAGTCTTCCGTGCTCGTCTTTTTCGCTCTCTCTCTCTCTCTCTCTCTTCGCTAAGATCCCGCGAATTTTAGGATATTAATTCTTTCCATCCTCATTGCCTCAATTTTTAACGATTGTTGAGAAAAACACATTGTAATTACATGCTAACGATACGCTCTATTAGACGAATATTAGACAAATTCAAAATGATATAAATTGCCATCGGATTAAATTGTTTAGCTGTACGATTATGATAAGTTTTCGGTAGAGAAACGATACGTACAGTTGAGGGATAGGTGGGGTGGTTCGCGTCCGGCGCGGCTGCATTTTTCCCCGTGTTTCTCTCGTTCGCAGCACAAATTCCCAAAATCCGCAGCAGGTCGCGGACAAATATAAATAACGGAATGATAATGAATCAAATCGTACGTGAAAAACCAATAAGTTATTGGTCGACCGGCGCGAATGATTGGCCCGCGGTGTACCTGCATTCCGCTTCCTCTCTCCTTCTCTCTCTCTCTCTCTCTCTCTCTCTCTCTCTCTCTCTCTCTCTCTCTCGATACAGTGTCCACGCCAGCATTCGTTCCCTCCAACCTGCACACCCTTCCCCCTTCTTCCTCGCGCAACTCACGCATTTTTTTCTCCCTTTTTCTCTCCGCGTCGCGTTTCCTCTCGCCGCTGTTTCTCTCCAGCGACACGAGCGCGATCGGACAACGCACACAGTGCATATTTTTCAATTAATTTAAATTACAAAACATCGCGGTAACGGTCCCGCATCCCTGCACACGCCCCTACCCCTGCCTCTCCGCATCCCCGTTGCGCTCCTCCGATACGCTGCGTACACGTGTGTGCGTGACACGCGGCGCACGTACGTCCACGTTGGGATACGTAATCATTTTTATTTTCGCGCGTGTCGCTGGCATTTTTTTCAACGCGTCGCGTTCGCGCACACTCGCGCGCTCTCTCTCCTTCTCTTTCTCTCTTTTTTTTTTCTCTCGCTCATTTTTATATTCGTCCCCCTCTGTTTTCGCGAATTTTCCTTATCGGAGATGCACCGTCATCATAAATTTGTGACCCGCGGCCGGTTACCTTCCAGCGTTAACGTTCTCGCAACGAACGCGCGATCCGGATTTCGATCGCGATCAGCGCGGTAAAAACGGTCCGAAAAAGGGGGGATCGAATTTGCATGCGGAATAATTAATTCATTGTGTGTTCCACGATCCCGGTCATTAGTTGTTCGATCTTTTTAACTGGCGATTCGTCCTCGCTCCGCCACTCGTATCGCGTTATTCGGGTACCGTGACGGACATTCTTTTTTTTTTACAGTTTCGTGTTTACGATACATTATTCTTTGCTTAATAAGCTAAACCGTTTCTCTCTCTCTCTCTCTCTCTCTCTCTCTCTTTACAATTTTTTTTTCTACCGGCTAAATTAACAAACGTACATTTAAAGATAAATTTTTATTCCTCGTAAAAATGTAAAATATGATTTAATATCATAAAATTTATGAAATAAAGTTTTAGTAGCTACCGTATTCTAAATAATTACAAGTTTTACTTTCCTTCTCTTTGAAAAGCAATTAAAAACTGGGTCGTATCGATCCCCTGAATCATATCGCGTTGGTCAAATAAAAAAAGTCATTACGCTACTAATAAACAATTAATTTATAAAATATTAATAAGCGAAAAATTTCGAAAAACGAGCAGTTTTGCTCTCGTCTTCCGCGCATATAACGCTTATACGGGCGCATAGGAAAAAGATACACAGAGGTGTATAATGCATCAGTGAACAAAATGATTGGTGCGGTCGAATCGTTTAGCTGAAAACTATGCTTGGATAAACTGGACGATTCGCCGGTTGAGTGAAATCACCGAAATGGTAAAATTCTCTGTCATTGTCGTGTACGTTTCGATTTCATTGATACACACGCGAGAAATATAAGAGAGGGGAAAAAAAAAAAATGAGAGACGGAAAAGTTTTTAACGCGTTAGATATAATTAACGAAATGGATCTCTTGGCGTAGAAAAAGTGAAGGTATTTTTAATCAAGTACTTTGTAATAACGCTCTTTTTATGCGTCTATCCCGCTCGCGTAGACCAAATGTTTTGCCGATTTAATCGATTGTTGGCAATACATTTAATTAGTAAAAAAGATGATCGCGCGAGATTTTTGCTCGAAAAAGAATTCCCTTCGCAGACGGCGTGTCTCCGGGCGTCCCTTTCAAAGTGCCCGGTCGGGTCGAGTTCGCCCTCTCGTCCTCCCAGTCCCCCCTCCTCTCAACCCTATCCGCCCGGCCGTCTCTCTGTTTAATGCAGTCCATTAGAGTGCATTTAGATCGAGGGATAGTTAAAGCGCAGGTACGCCGCCATCGGAAAATTGTATGTTGTACGCCGCGCCGATATATAGGCGTGTGTTACTTAGAAATGACATTAGTCGCGCGACCGTACGTGTCGCCCTCTTCGTCCTTCCGTTGTACATCCCCCTTCGCCCAACATGGATTAACGCGAACGAGTAAATGGACGATCGTCTTGCCGATGATTAAAACTCGCGGGGAATTAATATCCGCGCCAAACATACGCAAAGAAATTTTTCCTCTCCAATAATTTCCATCCCCCTCCCGCGTTTTATACTCGGGAGGATGTCCGTTTAATTCGCGGCCCGGTATTATTATTAGATGATTGATTTAATCATGTTAGGAATGACTATGAAATAATTGTTTCGCGCGTTATGAATGTTAATTTGCAAATTAAATGAGAGCAGCTGATTACGGAAATATGTAGCCGACGTAGACAATCCGCATGCGGTACTTGATTTAATTATACATCATTAATTCAGAACATTTGTCATACTTTCGGCTCAAGTTAATTACTCATGCTGTAATATGTAAATGTACTCTGTCGAGGATTAATCATTATACGGGAAACTAAATCACGACGTTTCGCAAATAATAAATACCTAAAAGTTCATAAGCCGCGCACGTTCGGCTTATCGTTGCGTTACGTTCTTTCATTCGGCGAAGCGGTCGCGCGCGCGCTTGTTTAATGTATTTATTTGTAGTATATATATATATTATTATTAACACAGCCGGGCAATAAAGATATTTCGAATATCTCAAATTACTAAGCGTCATGTGCGGCGATAAATCTACCAAGCATAGATCGATGCGAATCCATGAAATGTACAATAAAAATATTATATAAAAGAATTGCGGACGATATTTTATTTTCGATAGCGCAAATTTTTTTCAGACCGAGTGAGGAGATTGAAATAGTTATTCGTAATATCGACGCCCGTGGTATCGAACGGATACACCGGGTGTCCCGAACGACTGTTGCTATAATAATAACAGCGAACGCTCAATCCGCCTTCCTCGTTGGCCCGTTTAATTTTCAACGTTAAATAGAGCATGGCGATTAAGACTCAATGATAATATTTCCAAAATATGATCCACTATAAATCATAGTTGGGAACTAAAAGCTAAACGTGATTTGTTAGTCGTATTAATAATTTATTGATTTAAACGGACAATTTTGAAGATATCAAGCGATATAAGTCGTTAACCCGCTTTACGATGCCGAGGAAAAATCGAGGAGGAAATATGTTCGATGAAGAGTAGAGTATCGCCTTCGTCCTTCGAGCACCCTATACACAAAGGTGAAAATAGCTGTAGAAAACGCGCGCGAGAGGCCGCCCCCGCCGGCGCTACTTAACTAAATGAATTCAATATCTCGGAATAAATACATTGATAAATCAGCCACTCCGCTAAAAGCTTACTTTACTTTGGCGAGCGCTCGCGAACGCGAGCAAACACATACGCGCCTGCGCAACATACATACAAATGTATACACGTGTTATAGAGGCAGCAGGCAGACATCTCGCTACGAGAGAGAAAAAGAGGATGAGGGAAGAGCGGAAGGAAGAGAGGAAAGCGGGTATACTTATAGAAGAGTGGTTTGCTCCGTCTATAAAGAATCTTGTTTGTTTCTGGCCGACGGATATCGAAGAAGAACTATTTGCCTCGGGGATTTAGAGTGTTTCGTGAACACTCCCCTCCCCTCCCCTCAGCTATGCCCATTTCCTCGTGCCCCTTTTTCGTTTCTCTCCTACGCGCTATCTTCGCGGAGAGAGTAACGCGCGACTCGCGAATAAAACTTCATTCTCGCCGATTGTCCGTCGACCTATCCGCTACCGTGGACCAATTCGAAAGATGGGCACGGAACGAGAGATCGATCCATCTCACCGCGTGAGCCACATTTAAATCAGCGCCGGAACGAGAGCGGGAAACCGAGGGGCTTTAAAGTCTAAATAAAATAAACGCGTGCAGGGAGCGTTTCTCAATCCCTCGAAAATTCGTAAAAACGTTCCAAAAAAAAAAAAAAAAAAAAAAAACTCACCCTTTAGCGATATTCCAGAAAGCTTCATCGACATATTCGAAAAGATCGCTGGCTGGAGATATAAAAGAGAGTGGCGAACTTCTTGAATATTTTTCTCGCTCTCTCCGCGTAAACAGCTTGACTCGTTTCGCGTCATAATCCGAGCAAGTGGAAACCAGGGCAAGGAGGATGAGAAAGCCGAGCTACGGTAGAAGAAAAGAGGAGGACCGGCACAGGTTAGCCTGATTAAAGAAAAATCCGCAACTTGTTGAACGTCTTAAATATTCATCCACCCATTCAATGTAGCATCTACTTAATAACCGGTGTTGCCAACATCCCTCGGAGCAACCGTCTCTACCACCGTTTCTTCTCACCCTTTACCACTCCCCCCAATCTCCTTCCATCTTTCCCCCTTCCCTCTCTCTCCTCCCACCCGCAGTTTCTTGCGATCCATCGTTCTCGGCAGGCCGCGACGGGGCAAATGAAATCCGCTAAAACGTTTTCTTAGCGGTATCGCCTGGGCTAAAAGCTAAAAGCGCTTTTAAATTCCGCCAACTCTCCCCTCGCCGCGTCGGCAGCTCGAGGAGACGTTAGGCTGCTAACTGAGCGGCGAGCTTGTTTGCACGGCGGCGACACGCTCCAACTTCTTCCATAGGCTCCTTGTTTGTTCGATATCCGCGTCCACGGATTTACAATATAGTTTTTTTTTTTTCTGTTCTGGGAGCAAAAAGACTGGTGGTAATCGAAAAATAGAAATTTCAAAATTTCTTTGTTAAGCTTGTAATAAATTGTCGAATTATTCTTGTAGCTAGAGAAAGCATTTTGAAAAATGTTCTTCAAATTTTATTCGTATAAATTTTTCAAATATAAATGTGTATATACAATATACGACTTCGTCTTCCCTCTTTTAAGATCCGCGTACCATCCTACAAATATTCGGGAAATGAAAGAATTTCGAAATTTCTCGCAATTTGTAAAATTCAGCAGACTCATCGGCTACTTTATGAAGATCGTAGCGGGTCAGCTATCCCAGTCCGCGGGGCAATCGAGAGAGTTGAAAGCCAGAGAGTTGCCGCGAGTGGTGTTTGAAAAGCCCCGGGACCATGGAGCCCATTGAATCGTATCAGTTCCCGCGTTCCCGAAACAAGTTTCTTCCTGCGTGCCGTCGACGGGCGCAAAGAAAGAGACGCAAAAAGAGAGATGCACGAGCGGCATTCGTGTTCTACGCGTGAGAAAGAGAAAGGGAGAAAGAATGGGAGAGAGAGAGAGAGAGAGAGAGTCAAATGGCGAGGCGGACGAGAAAGAGGCGAAAGGGGCCGAGAGAGATTAAAAAAAGACAAGTCGAGGGAAAGAGACGGGAAATTAGAGAAAGAGCGGAAGATGCGGAGATTAAAAGAGGGAGGGAAGAAGAGCTGTTAGAGGTGGGAGGAAAGATGAGAGGGGAGGGGAGGGGAGGGCGAGTTAAGTGGGTGCACCTACGCTCGGTAAAACAGAGCGGTCTCCGAATTGAGCCTGGCAGCGGTCCAGCCTAATGGAGACTCTTAGCGTAATTAAACGTAAACACATTCGAGGCGTCACGCTAATCTGAATGCTTATCGAGGTCCGCCGGTGTTGCCTCAGGGCCGTGTCTACCTGGTGCGCGCGCGCGCGCGCGCTCATCCTTGGAAATGGAGGGTCCCAACCGACGTGGCCTAAACCTTTGTGTTCAAGGAATGAAAATTCAACGATGCAACGTCGTATTTACTGTTGTTACGTCACGATTATTCGCGTTACGTAATTGACTTTATTCTAACGTATCGCGTGATTTCTTAAAGATTTCCTTCCGAATATTCATCGTGTAATAATAGATTGAGATATGCGGTGAATGCTACTCGGGTACATTACACGAGATATATAAATTCGAGATCGAAAAGAATTAAACAATTATAAGACACAACGCGAGAGAGAATTTAACGGGTCGAGCGAACATTTTTAACAGAGCACTTTACTTTGACGCGAATTAATTGGTCATCTCTTCCGAGGCTTAAGTAGCTTTTTATTTTCATCACATGTTGGCATCAAATTATGCGACATTGCGATAGCGCGGATGTTACCGCGATGGGACGAGTAGGCGCTGGAAAGGAGAGAGAGAGAGAGAGAGAGAGAGGGAGGGAGGGAGGGGGGAAGGGAAGAGAAGGGGGGGCTGCATTACGATCGAGTAGGGCGTTCGAGGGAAACAGGTGTTTCGTTTAAATGCGTTGTAAATATCCGTGGGCGTGAACGTTCGCGATAATTCGATGCCTGCGTGGCATAAGGCGAATGAAAGACATGTGTGTGCGTGAATAAAAAATGACCACTCTCGCGCGTATTTTGTAGTTTCGAAAGATATATACCTTTCCCACTTGGAATTTTCGAATCGTCCAATTTATTTTCATACAGTCGCAGCTGCCCGTTTAATACAGTCGAATCTTTACGCCGTATTAAATTACTCGCAAGAATATTAAACAGTAATATTAACAGGCAGCGAAATTTCTTTCGATAAAGCGTACCTTCTTCTTTCTCCGTAGAACAGGATGGCCTAATATAGATCACATCGTCTAAATATAGATAATCCCTCTCGATTGGCCGGTGAAGCGGAGGTCAAGTACCTAACCACCGATCGGGATCTTAAAAGCGCTTAAAACCTTACCTGCTCGATCTCCGTATCGTGAAAAGCATCCATTAACCAAACCATTTAGACTCCCTCTGTCGACAAGAACGGCGAGAGAAGAAACCGTTCACTCGAGTTCAGTTGAAAATGTAAAAACTATGAATAACTATTACATTTACTAAACTTAAGATTAATCATGTGAAAATGAGACGATGAATCAAACGAGGGATACGCGTCATTTGACACGACGAGAACAAAGATTGTTATCGTTGAATGGCGAAAAAGTTTTCGGCCTAACGCGCTGCGACCGAATAATTTGCTCCGCATTAAGGAAATTGCTAATTGCGTATTGCCGAGTTAAACAAGGCTTAAACCTCTTCGCGTCTCCTCGTTGACGAGACGACGCGAGGCAAACACTATGAAGCGTACAGGTTGGAAGCTCGGCAGGGAGGGCTAGGTTTACTGCTAATTGCTGTTGTATTACAACGACCAGTCAAAGGCAGCCCTCGACTTGCCCCTTCCCCCGCCACCCCCTTCTCTACTTCTCATCCGCCGCCTCCACCCTTTCCGAGTTCTAGTAGTTGCCTGCCATTATATTCAAAACTCTAACCGGATATACATCCACATGCAGCCGCAAAGTTGAACCGAGTCGATTTCGCTTTTACGAAAGTAATGCGCGAAAAAGCGAGAACGCAACGTTAGCCAGCGAGAGTCAGCTTACCGACACGTCAATATGGAATCGCGATCGCGTTAATCCTTAGACTTAAAGGACTTGGCCTAGAGCAAAAGCTGTTTTCCTCACAGGTAAGAGAAGTCTCGTTAGTGTCGTCAACTAATGAGCGTCGAAACTGCGAAACGTTATTAGGCTGGATCAATGTGGACCATTGCTCGGAGAGATCGTTATGAAAACGATAATTGGCTAATGTAGTAAAACATGGAATCGTCTAATCGGCCATCCATTTCATTAGACTAGATCTTAATCGAACATAATTGAGTCGCTAGAAAGAATTACTCTCGTCGAATTGGAAGACGTGGGCAACCACTGGTAGGCAGCCTCTACTGTTTACGCGCATCCCTCAAATTGGATCGCGAATTCGACCATGCAGGTAGTCGCGGCAGACTCCGACAAAGACTCGTCCTTAGACGATCGCAATTAATTCGCGACTGGATGGGGGTCGAGGAGGGAGTTTGAGCAGGAGATGGGGGAGAGGGGGTTAATGGATTTCCACGCCACCATCCGTACGGCCGTTCCCTGGAAGCTCGTCAGAGGTTCCATAATGCAGCACTGTGTGCAATTTTAAGCAACCCTTTATCCTAGCAGCCTCTTCCCCTCCCCCCCCCCACCCACCCCCAACGCTCCACACGTATAAGACTCCGGTCCAATTACCTCCTTGCTACGCCGGCTGCTGCTGTTGGGAAGGGGTTGCATGATAGTTAATTACACCCCCTTTGCAATCCCCGCGCCTCCACCACCAGCATTACCACCACCATCGCCGTGGCGTCTCCTCCTCCGCTCCGCTACGCTACGCTCCTTCCATCTTCTCTTCCGCCACCCTTCCATTTCCAACCCCTCTTCTATACCTCCCGTCACCCCCGTCCGCCCGTCTCCGACCCTCTTTCGTCTCCTCTGCCTCCTCTCTCTCTCTCTCCCCGCGATCTCATCCTCATCCTCATTCTCCTTCTTCCTCTCTTGCCGCCACTGCTAATTACTATTTTTAAAACATTAAAAGTAAAGTTTGTTTAATGAGTGGGAGTTAATTATGAAGCTACCGGGAGAGGCCGGAGGTAATTGGAGCGAACGACAAACAAAGGCTCGTACCTACGGCCACGGACTACAGCTATACTCAGCCAGGGTAGGTAGGCAGGCAGGCAGGCGGCCCACCTATACTACCTACTTTATTCTCGCGGAGAATTTCTGATCCATTCGCCATCGTTAATCCCGACCACTCGTCCTCGTCCGCGCGCGCGCGGGGCTCTTTCATTCGTCCTGCCAATTACGAGAGCTCGAGGCGAATGTCGAACCGGTTAAATTGCGAGGCTGCTCCGCAGCCCAAGGCGAGGGCTGCACGCGAGAGCGTGTCCTCGTGTGCGGACTTGCGAGACACCCGATCCCGATTCCGATCCCTGTTCCTGTTCCTGTACCCGTTCGCGTCCCCATACCCGACCGCACCTCGCCAAGGAGAGAGAGAGAGAGAGAGAGATTGGATTCTCTCCTCAGATTTTTCACGTCTTCGTACAATCCGCGAATCTCATGTCTTTGTTCTTTTTCCGCAACTTTCTAATTATTAACGCGCGATTCATTAATCGAATTATCTTTACCGACACCGGCAATCTGACGAAATTGAATCGAAGCGACCTAGCAAAGTATAATATCCGTCTGATATATTCGAATTGAACGTCAAGTAAAAAATCCAATTTTATTTGCAAAATACAATACGTAAACTCTAAATGCGCGCGTGTATCGATGATTTATCTTATCGTTAGATTTATTATAAATAGATTACAGGGGATAGACTGAAAAATCTGATTCTCAGTATTCCTCCAACCGAACCAACCGAAACATTGAACGATTAATAATAATCCAACCGTATATATAATTTTTTCAAATATTTCCCTATTCGTTATCCGCGAATATATGGCTTCCGTGCTTGATAAATTATATGGTTAAAAAATAGCGCCAACCATCGCATTAGCGTATATTAGGCGAGTCTCGGGGCAACTTACAGGCTAATAAGTTTTTTTTTAAGCTATCACGTTTCACGCCATTCACGTGGGCAGAGTAGAGAGGTATCTCCGACGAAATCAAATAACACAGTGCGGGCGTGGACGCGAGGTTTGAGTTTTACGGTTATTAATTAACCGATACCAGATTTCTGCATTAGCGCTCCGTCCCCGCTAATGCATGGAATACAAGTACCGGGATAATGTGTGTCCTTTCCGCGGCGGATAGATACGCCCGATACGAAGATACATCCGCCTATCGACAAAGAGCTTCGACGCGCATTACCTTTCATTACATATTCCGAAATACGCTCACCTCGTAACTTGTCATTTTAAGATCCGATCGTCTCTAAAGACAAAAGTGTGCAATGTCCTCGCAAGCCGGATTTTATTCCTCGAAACGGAGATATTATTCGCGTCCGATTCGTCGTCGTTAATAACGATATCGATAGTATAGAGTAGTAGAGGAACGCACGCGAATAAAAAGGGCGGGAAGGAGCGGGCGTCGTTAAAGACGCGTACGTCGTAAATCCCATACGCTCCGTTAGTAAGACCCTTTCTCACGCTGTTCATCTAGCTAAGATCAAAAGAAAGGGACAGCGCTACGTGTCGTCGCGGCGATGTAAATAGAAACCTCTTTAGGGGCATAACTCGGCGCACGCCGTCTGTGAAAGACGTATGGCATCGGACGTCGGAGGGGCGTCGCCGGAGCGTGCGTTCGGTGTCTCCGTAACCGGCTCTGACGGATAGCGCCGGAAATAGCGAAAGGGATAGGCACGACGGGCCATCGTCGAACGGGTGGAGGGTGATGTGGTGGCGAGTGTGAAGCAACAGTCGAGCTCGCATCGTCTGGGAATCTCGTTCTGTCGTTGCCTAAATCTTTCCTTTTTTTTCTCTCTACATCCGAGAGCCATAATGGCGGTCATTAACGTTACCCTCCTATCGATATTAAAATCATCGAATAAAATTCCAAAATTTATCTATATTCCGTAATTTCAAAATCTGTAGAATCTTTAATACAAGTCTGTCGAGACGGGAGAAGACACCTGATAGGTTATCGAGATGGGGAAAAAAAAATGGAAAAAAATCGGATAACAGCTATAAAGTGCCGGATAATCGACAAGGATAGAGAGAGAGAGAGAGAGAAGTGAAGCCTCTATTCGGTTATTTACTAAACGCGAAACAGGCACGCCGATTCTATACATCAGCGTCATTCTTCTTTGTCGAACATCTCTCGCATATCTCGAACTATCGAACTTTAAAATCAACGTCCCTTTGCTGCAAGTGCTTTCGCGACAACTTATATTCTTACCTGATAAAGATAAATACTAATTGGATATATATCGTAATAAAATAAAACAATATCTACAGAATGAAAAAAAAAAAAAAAAAAATTTTTTTTAGAGACTGATGCACGGTATCTATTCCATGTTTAAATCTTTGAATAGTGTTAAGATCAAACACAAATATTCTTAAAATATCTCCATTGCAGAAAGAAGCTTTTCAGAGAAGCGGAAACGTAATACGCTTGCTAAATACAATTGATCTATCATCGGGGGAAAAAAAAAAACCAGAGAGGATTTTGTGGAATAGCAATTTCCAAACCTGCCAAGACACGCAACACAGCTAAACGTTACCAATCTGGCGAAATCATTTATCACTAGCATGTCCGAGGCATTATACGGTATGTGCAAAACCATCGGACGAGGAGGCAAGAGGCGAGAGGCGAACGAACGGACATTGGGTTGTGTGATGGACACTCAATTACTTTATGTGCCGGCAGCTAAAAATAACTGCATATATCGCGCCGACATTGCGCGATGTATCCACTTCTCTTGAAAAGAGCAAGCTTGTCTAAACCAACCATAAAGCAGTTTGCTATTCAACAATTTCGCCGATGACATTTTTTAAATAATTCAATCGTTTCCTCAATATTAATCTAAATTAAGTCATTCTCCCCCCCCCTCCCCCCCCCCCCCCGAAACATTTATGCGATATCGAAAATCATAAAGATCATAATCCCAATCCTTTTTCTTTTTCATGTCTTGTATCTATTGAAAAATAAATCACTCGGTTAAACAATACTAATACGTAAAAAGACGGAGTGTCGGAGAAGGTAACGAAGCGCAGAGAGAGATGAAAATATTGAGCCAATGCGCGGCTGATTAAATAACGAGGAAATAAATAGCGCATTTTTCCGCGAGCGGGTGTGACGTGAAAATCGCGCAACGTGTGATTTCCATGGAAACAGAATCGCCGCGGTGCGACACGCGACGCGGCGGTTATTTTACGAGTCTGTTTTTCGTCTATGCTAATATACGATTATGACGATCGTAATCGTTTCCATCCCTACTGCCCCGTCCCGACTCCCGACTCGATATTATCCTTTGGGCATCTAGATACTTTAGAGTTTTCGCGAGCGCTTCGAAAGTAAGTTTCCAAGGATTTAACGAGTTCGCCGTGAGCACGCCGACGCCGCTCTTATATTGTCTCTCGACTGTAAAAAAAAAATAACGCCATTGTTCTAGAATCGTTTACGCGTAATAATTTCTTAAAATCATTTCTAAATCATTCCTTGAAATTTTCATTCAACGATCCTTTCGACTCCCTCATGAATAATATTCGATTATCGAATAAAAAGCGCAAGAATTTCTCCGCGCTTCCCTACTTATCGTCAGCGAAGGGACTCGCTCGGACTGGCGGCAGCATCCGTTCTCGAGTTGAATTCTCTTCTCGCTACATCTTCCTAATTGTAAGGGTAAGACGAAGGGGAAGAAAATCTCGGCGCGGCGCCTTTTTAATTACACAAATTTACACGGAGCCACCCCCGAACGAAGAACCATCAGAATTCTCCGAATAAGGAAAGCCGGGTGGAAAAGCAGTGGCACGCGAACCTCGCCCTTCCACACCTCACCCCCTGTCTGTCGAGCACCGCAATTTGCCTGTTTTCCTCGCACCGTTGTGCAACCCCCCCTCTGCCGCCCCCCCCCCTCGTGCTACAAAGTGCTATCCCCGCTCGCTGACTCTTATTTCACGGATGCGATATAACCGCGAACGTAATCTCGAGATAGCGAGAATAATTCCTGCAACGGGGTTAATCGAAGCGTGTATACACGCGCGTGTACGCGCTCGTATATACGGAATCTTTCGAAACTATTAGCATTCGACTATAGTTTCTCAACGAAAAGATAACTCGTAAATATATAGCGTACGTATAAATTTTATCAATTAATTCTTACACCGCTCGTCCGACGCGACATTTGATAAATCAAAATTAATGAATATTCTGAAGAAAAAAATATCGTGCATCGTGCATCGTAAAAAAACGATGCGTCATTTTCAAGTCGCATTTCGTCGCGGGAGAAAGGCAGGAGACGCAAAATGGGGCACCGCGTTGAACGTGGTACGCGACGTAAGGGGCGCGCGTCCCTTCCCGCCCCTTCCTCGGGGCATTGTATCCCCCAGGGGTCGTTATTCAGAGGAATCGGCTCGATTTGAGAGCCGCGGCGATGCAGCTGGCATTTAGCAGGCATTCAATTAAATATTGATCCAGCTCCGTTTAGCGCCAGTAAACAATTATGCACGCTAATTAATGCCCCGGCGTTGTCGGCGCGATCGAACAGAATCGTCCTCGAATGCGCTGCCGCATCGGCTCGCCGTGGATCATCGATCTCGCGGGATATATGTTCCTCTCTGCGATCGAGCCGTTCTCGATCCTAATTAAAACAGGAGCACGCGATTGCGAGAAACCGAGAAATGGTAGTTAAATGAACGATGAATGAGATACGAATAACGCGAAATAAGAATTGCTCGATCGGGGAACACAGAAATCATTTACAAAGACATTACAAGGTTGCTTTAAGAATAAATAAATAATTATTTAAAACTGTAAAATGACAAATACGCCTAACACGCTGCGACTCCAATTGAAAGCGGCGGTGGCTCGCCACTTGCCACGCACCACTAGACACGTAGAAATGCGCGCGCGCGTGTAACAATCGGCTTCCTTCGACAATTTTGTCCGCAAGGATACTAATTTCGTAACGTCTTCGTCTAATCATCCTAAAGGTTTCCTCGCGGTGTGCGTGTCCCGTTCGCGCACAACGAGCGTGACGAGCGGAAGATGCGGAAGGAGAAGGGTTACGCAACTAGCGAGAGAGCCCGGTATAATTAAAACAGCGCCGAGGAGAGAGAGTCTACGAGAGGAGACAGACACCGTGCTGATTTCATTAAACGTCTTACCTCGGTGCAGTCTGCTTTCCGTTTAGTTCCGGGACCTTTCGGGGCTTTCATCTCGTTTGCCTGCGTCGAAGGGAAAAAGTACCCTGGGAAAGAGTACAATATAAAACGAGTATAAGACACGCGTCGTATCCACATACGAATATTCGAGAGGCCTAAAGTTTATCTTCTTACAAATTAGAATTCGTCGTATCGATTTTCGCGGGAATTGAGTAAACGAGACACCAAATTTGTTCGCGAAAGAATCTGTACTATGTATAATATTATTTTTTTTTACGAAAGCTATCGTACATGAGTTTTAAACGAGCGAGTATGCAGATATATGAATGGTAAAATTATTTCGCAACTTTCAATTATTGATACTTGTTGTAACAATTATTCAATTACGGTATGTGTCTATAAAATCATTAACCGTCAGATGCGCACCGTTTACGAGACGCGTTCAATTATAGGTTGTCAATCGCAGGGCGCTACGGCCCCAATCTACAGCCCTTCGCGTGTGCGAGATGACACGGTCTGTTTACAGATTCTAATAATCCGCCGGGCGATTCGAGCGATAAATTTCGCCGTCTCGTAAAATCTCCGCGAGGACCTCGACGCGCCTCCGCTAAAGCTCCTCGACTCGCTTATATCTTACGAGCGTGTATTTAGCGAGCGGTGTGTTTTTTTTTTTTTTTTTTTTTTTTTTTTTTGTTACATCCGGATAGCTCGCATTGAAAAAGGAATCGTTTAAATCAGTCATGAGAGGATTGTCGCGAATAAAGGCGTACGCGTGATGCAAAGATGCGGGCAAAAGAGACGAGTGTCCGTTGGCTCGCGAAATTTCGCGGCAAACAGCTGACATTAACAAGTCGGCCCTTAATGAATTTCTCAGCGGGTGCCCTTCGAAAATTCCCATAGGTCCCTTTGAACTCCGCAGTTCTCATCGACGCTCTGATTTACGCACCGCCATCCCCGATCTTCTTTCGAATGCCGAATGACGGGAGAAATAACAACCCTTTCTCCCCCTCCGAGCTCCTCTCCTTTCCTCTCCTCTCCTTCCACTCCAAAGTCCTCCCTTTATTCGCGCCCGAGGCATAAATAATCCGAGCAAATTTATAATGACAATTACCATAAAAATTGTCACACAATAAAATATTCGAAGAAATTTACGATCGGTGGAGGAGGATTTTCTTAGACTCGGAGAAGGGAGGCCGTGCAATTCTCTTGGCCCTTCTACGCCATTCCTGCCCCCTCCCTCCCCCCCCCCCCGTCCTTCCTCATCTCCGCACGTGAGCGCAGAACTTTACAGCCAATTATTTTATACGCCGCTTTATTGTGGCCATATCTCGTCTTCCGAAAGTTCCGTGAAGGCTCCTCGATTGCGATCTACGAATCGAACGCGGTGAATATTATTCGATTATTTCACGCTGCGAGAATTCGAGTATTTCACCACGCGGACCAATTTTATATATTAAATCGTATGGTATCGCTATACATATAAATTAAAATATTAATATAAATGTGAAGAAAGCAATAATTTATCTTTACAAAAGTAATTTTAATAATTAATATTGTAATATTCAATCATTTAATTTAATTTACGACTGAGAAATTATATTCAAGTCCAGTGCTTTGTGTATATGAAATTAAATACACGCTATTTTCACGACTACATATCTCTCTCTCTCTCTCTCTCTCTCCACTGTATATTTACATAGAATACTCTATTGTAACGCTGGCTATTAATTACTTAGCCAAAGGAGTCCGGAGCTGTACGGCAGCCTTCGTTAACGTTAAATACGTCCCTGGCGCGTTAGTGTAAATCAAGCGGTGGTAGTCTCGCGCCCTCTCTTTCTCTCCTAGATCCGAGGTAAACGCGAGGGCGGGGTAAAGAGTGCAAAGGGGCAGCTAAATGATCTCATTAGCACATTCCTGGCTGGCCGCCTCTTCCATGTGTCAACCGAACTCAGCTTACCCTACGAAAACTGTTCGAGACGACTTAACTGTCGCGTAAATAATCTTCCGCTCGGGTGCCGGCCCTAACGAACGCTGAATGTTTAACGAAGACGCATCGATACGACGCCTGAAATCGATTTTTTTCATCGCCTTATCGTCAAAAATTCCATCTGTCGATTAGCTATGAGTTGTATTCTTTTTTTCACGAAAATTAATATAATTGTATAAAAATAATAAATCTTGTTGCATTTCTTTTATTAAATAGTTTAATGTGTGTAAAAGAAGGAAGTAACTACTTGTTTGTCGTATCATTTTACAAATTGATTTCAATATGCCATAATAACAGATGCATGCGTAAAAATTTTCCATCGTTTCATACAGATATTGTCTCTTTATGAAATGAAATTTGATTACATATAGATATTTTTTTGAGATCTTTAAAAACCATAGTTGCGCGTAAATTGGAACAAGTCGACCGATAGAATAAATTCTGGAAATGGAATTGCTAGAGAGAACTTGTGGAATAATGCGTAGACACCCGCTGTTCGGAGATACGTACGCGAATAGATAAACGAACAACATTCGCATTTGCACCGATGCGAAAGATTTTAAGGGTGGGCAGTGTGCAGGCGACCAAAATAAGTATAACCGTCCGCGTTCTGTACGACACGATGTCTGCTTTTTATAAATTTCGATTTTTCACGGAGTGTCCGTTTATATTTCATCGCATATTCCTTTTACGCACACGTGGCGTAAGAACCGATTATAAATTCTAATCAACGAAATAATAAAATGCATATCGTTTCACGAGGCGCATCCGTCGCGTCGGCAGTATTTTTGCAGAGCCAATGTCTGTAATCGTTGCCGCGCATCTTCCCGTCCTTGGTTTTCTTCAACCGCTCTCACGGCCCGCCTTACACTCTCTCAGTCTCTCTCTCTCTCTCTCTCGTTCTGTCTAAATAAGTCCGCACACGTACGCGAGAAACATTGAGCGTTCTATAGCGCGGCGCTAGGCGGATTTAATCCTAGCAAATTAATTCCATTTTCTCGGAGCATCGCGCATTCTCTGTGTTTCGTCCTTCATCAGCTCGGCTATGCGCAGCCAGCCCTTTCCCTCGGTGTGCCCGTCTCTCCCCTCCGATCTCCTAGCCGCACCCAAGTCCTACGACTCCGGTGCCTTGCCGAACCAACCACCCCCTCCCCGCAACCTCTTCTCGTCGAAAAGCTATACTCGAGCCGGTCTACAAGGAATTGTTAATTGCTCGTGCAGCGCCAATTTGCATAAATCAATTTTAAATCAACTCTCTGGCCTGCGAAGAGTGCGCGCGCGGCGTCTAGCAGCCTGGTGGAAACGCACAGGGTATGCACAGGGTATGCACAGGGTATGCACAGGGTATGCACAGGTGCCCGACGCAACGCGACGCGACGCGACGCAACGACGCGACCCGATCCGACCCGACGCCACATATACCGTTCCTATTACACATAGGGTGTCTCGAACGGTGCCGACTCACCGGCCGCGTGCGCGTGTTCGAGGTTCGAGTTTGCACGCTGGCTGGAACAAAGTACAATCCCCGCCGATGTGTGCGGTCGTATCGAACCGACACGGCCACGCGAAGGGCGAAAAAGTTCCGCCGAGTGACAACGGCGTGTATCGCGTGACCGAGGGATCGAGGGACGACGAGGAGGAGCGCCGGCGAAAGAAGGGACGCGTGGAATTTCAATGGCGCATAAAAATGAGATGTTTAGATGAAAACGAGAAGATAAGCGGACACGGGAGAACGCGGACGGCGGCCATTTAAATTGTAATTTTCAATGCGAGTTCTATACGAGAGATCGCGTGTCCGTAATGTATGCGCATCCCAAGACGTTCCACGTTTACACAGCGGTCTGTGTATATATCGTACACTTCATGCTAGAGTGTCGCCGAACCGAAAAACTAGCAGTCTCGCGTAACCTTGATCGAAATTGCTACGCGTCATTTCCTTCGATTAAAAGCTGTAACGCGATTCTTTTTTCCGATTGCGCGAGCACCGTGTACGAATTAAATGCGTGTACGAAATAATATTGAAAAATAAATTACTAAATTACACCTGTTAATATTTCTATTAAGCATATGTAAAAATATACGAAAGCCTTATCGTTCGAGACCTCCAAGCGAGATATACATTCAAACGATGCGATTTTCTTTTATAACGACGTATACTTGACTTTGTCCTACGATACGACACACCGTTTGTAACGCGCGCAATTGAGTTTTCGATCGGATTATTGAGAGTTTTAGTAGGCTTGAAACATGCAAAGCAGAAGACGGTAAAATACCGAGCCCAGCAGACCATTACTCGGAAGAGCGGCTTGTTTAAAGAAACATACATCGTAGAACGATGCCCTTGGGTATAACGCGAGGGCTGATCGCTCGTGTCACCCGCGATTATGGGCTCACCCAAGACTGACTGCGGTACGTCACGCGGAATGCATGAATCTAAAAAAATTATTCCACAGTCGAACGTGTTTCGCTTGTATAGAATATGTAACGTTTGACTAATTTAAAAATCTTGAAATGGCAATTGCGCGCGTATTTGCGGTAACGTGTGTGTGTGTGTGTGAAGAAAGTGGCATACGTGCACGTGGGTCTTTTATGAAAAAAAAATACGTTTATACGAATATATGTATATAAAATGTATGTAAAATAACAACGTAACAATGATGTGGCGATCATTCATGGAAATAACATGGAAGTGACGCAGTGATAATTTAGAAATACCACGAAACGATATGTATGTAAATGATATATATAGTGAGAATGGCATGACTATTCCTCTGAAATGGCTTACGAGAGTTAACATGGGGATGATGTGGAAATTCGATACAAAAATATCATCACGCGCATATACAATACGTACGCGCAAGCGTTAACTTGCTAGATATTATTTAGAAAAATTATCGCGACACCTAATAGAACACGATGGATATAGTATCCGAGATTAAGGAGATTTTTCTAAAGTTAAAATTTTTATTTCTTGTTTTAATTGTTATTTTTTTTTTTTTTTTTTCACTAATAAAACTTTTGTCAACAATTAAATATTTTAGTGTCTGGAATATTGATTGAAAAAAATATGTGATACGTTCGTTTTGAGAATCACGAGTAAACACAATATCATATTGTTTTAATCATAGAAATATATAATATCGTTTTAAGGTGAATAACATCTTTATTAGAATATTCATGAACAAAATTTACGTGTTTAATAATTGATTGCAGGTTACCGAGCATACGAGGAGATTCTCCCGTTTAACTTGGGTAAGTGAATTATTATTATTATTATTATGCTATTCGATCAAATTATTAATTTAATTATTCAGAATTCGATAGCGTTAATTCATCTATTGTTAGAGACGAAAGACGTTTTAAAATTTATAAATTCTTCATCTTCTCTCTCTCTCTCTCTACTCGTACATTTCATTAATTAAAGGAATGAACGCGAGAAAATTATTAAAACTATAAAAATATAGAATAATTTTTTGAAATTCGTAAATTAATATTTCTTTCCAATATAAAGATTAAATTATTCAATGAAGAAATCTCTTCGCAGGGTATCCTCGCATTAGTAGGTTCGTTTGGTATAATATACGAGATGGGTATTTGTATCTGTAACAGTAATTACTATAGACGCGCGCAGATATATTCTCGACACAGGATTTAATCGTGTGAGTATTGATTAATTCTCAGGAAACGTAAAGTCGCTTTTATACGCAGGTCTCTAATGTAGCGACGTAGAGTAAATTTAAATCCTTCCATAACCATCTTTTCATTATTTAAGAAAAAAAAAAATAATTTAAAAATATCAATCACTGTAGTATAAGAATAAACTTGACGTATAAAATTTATTCAAGTTTTAATGTGCGTGCGCGTGTGTCTTTCTCTCCGTATGTGTAACTAGACTCTCCAAGCTCTTTAACATATTCTTTGTTTCCCCGCCAATGCGAAACCGCCACATCGATGAAGAACAACATTAGGCATTACAACGTCATTGTTGCGCATAATTAATTTTGTACAATTCTCGATTGTTCCTGTGCGCACGATGACGACGACGACGACGACGACGAGGACGCGCGCCGCGGCACGCAGGGCGGCAAACTTGCGCGATTGTTTTGAAACGAAAGTAAATTTAATTTACCGGCTAATTATCGCCCGTGCAAAGTTCTGAATTAAACTTGTAATTGGCTTTCGCTTGATTCGAAGAAATTGTACTAAGCCACCCTTCTCTACCTCTCTCTTTCTCAGTCCTTTCTCTATCCTTCCCTATCCTACTTCGAGACATGCTATGTAATCTTCTATGTAGGAACCTGTACATGTGCGTATATGTGTGTGTGTGCCGATACGCACGCAACGGTACCTAACCATCGCAGTCTTTATCGTATGCCAAACTAAATGTTGTATATATTAATAGCCTATGAGCCTACCGTTAACGACTATTTTCTCTGATAAATATCTTACATCTTTCGTAAAAGGAATGTTTCCGTATGTAAGATTCGTGTACACGCGTTTGTTCGCAACTACAATATTTGCGAAAGATTGCTCGTGATAAGATAACCGGTTTTATTTTCTGTCGAGAACGAGAAATAAAATGTAACGTTTCTCTCTATGCGCGTATAACGTCTGCCCGGCAAATTTCAACGGTATCTTTACTAGATAATATGACATTTCAAACTAGCCGAAAATATAGACATTGTCGGTCGGCTGTATCTGAAATGTATTCCAGCTATTCGTAATTAAACTTGATAGATTGTTTTTGGGCAATATTTGCATCATTCAAACGACATAGCGTGCTATATTAATCTCTAGAATCAAGTTACATTGCTATCCTATTACGATTAAACAGCAGTGATTTTTCATCTCATCTAATTAAATCAATATTAATGATCATTTTAAATCTTATTTCAATTTGCACTATTTTAACACTTGTGCTTTTTAATGCAGAAATTTTGCAAGCGGATAAAATAAATTTCATCTCAGCAATACTTTTCGTGAAAGACTTTCTAATGTTTTTAGAAAAACTGTTAAAGATACTGGGTTTTTCTTTTGAAGAATAAAAGAACGCGCTAAAAAAAAACAGCCCAAAAGCTTAATCACTCGGTTGTACAAAAAACGGTGCGCGAAGAAAGTTTTTTTTTTTAATATCCTTAAAATGAGTATTAAAAGTACGTAAGAAGAGAACCGTGATTATTATGAGAAATATTTTAGACGAACAATTTACTATTTTTTTTCTTTTTTTCTTCTAATCGACAGTAAATCGTGACAGGTACAGACGATACACGTTTAAAGGTGATTTCCATCTCGATTTGACTCTTAAAAGGTTGCCCACCTTTGACTTAAATAGTTGCAGAGATTTGCATCGCTCGCGCGCCATCCATGCACGCACACGCAATTGTAAAATTTCACGCTGTTCCATGTGGGAAAATGGCTCTTTGTTTAGAATGTACGCAGCATGTATATGCATGTGTATGTGTGTGTGTGTGTGTGTAGGGCAGATACGGTGAAATAGATAAGGGGGGAGATACGACTCGGCTTAAGGAAGCGGTTAATTACCAGAAGATAGTAAATTGCTAGTAGCACGGACTTGGTTTATATCCAAAAGAAGCTTTATCCCGATCCACTGATATTTCGAGCAATAGTCTTACAAACATTTGCAAGTTGATCGGCGATAAACGCTCAAAGAGAGATTAGTTATTTCGCGAAAAAAATGTTAATTACCAGAAGATGGTAAATTTTTAGTACCACCAGACTTGTACTTTGCTTATATACGAGAGAACCTTTATTCTCGATCACAGATATTTTCGAGTAATAAATTTACAAATATTTAAATGTTAATTGCTTTGAGTAAATGCTCAAAGGCCGATTAGTCATTTCATTAATTGTATAAAGACGCGATTACTAATATATCTAATCGTTTTTATTCTAAAATATAATCTCGTTTGTGTAATCGAGTTCCGGTCCAGCTTGATCTAGCTCATTCTTACGTCCTCGGCATCTTACAACGTCTAAGTTTAACTAAAACTAAATCATTGCTTTATCGACGTCTCTACGATTTTTATCGTACGCATTCTCTAAAATCTTTGACAACGCTTAGATTCTTACGCAATTAAAAAAATGGCAGGCAAGAGGGTGATGAGACGGTAAAGTCGAGCAGCCATGCATCCGTGAAGCGAATGATAGCACGTGATGTGACGTCACAGGACACGTCGCTCAAAGCCCGAGAATGGCCGGAAGTCGTGAAATGGGATTACCTGTTCGTACGTATGCGGCCGTTTCGAGGTGATAATTGAATAGATAGCCGCCCTCCGTTTCTTTCACCCGGCCACCTCTTCTTCGATTTTCCTTCGTTAGCGAACGGTCCGCGATATCTTCACGCGACAGCAAAAAATTGTCCCAGAACGATGTAATAGCCAGAAAAGGCTACTCTAACGCGATAAGCGTGGCTCGCCGAGGAAAGATTTCCTCACCGAGATCGATTTCTAACGTCGCGAAGTAGACATACCGATATAGTACGGCGCTTCTAATGCAAAAATTTAAATATGGAATTTAATTTTTTTTTTTTAAACATACGTCTTTTTTAAATATTCTGCTTGAATATAATCGAGTTACCCTTGAATGAATTATTTCTGAATAAAGGAAACTAAACACAGGAAACTGAACAAGACCAGACCGAGCTAACTTAGACCGTACCGTTTAAAATTAGGCTAAGCGAGATCAGATTAGACTAGACTGTACATCAGGCTAGACTAGACACGAATGCGTGTCTGACCTCTCGCGCGAATACGATGGTAAAAATAAAAGAGCGCGGTAAGAATCGAAAATAAAAAAGATACGAGAGCAAGACCTGTTCCCCATTAGAGTCTCTTCGCAGGCGTTTAATCACCCAATTAAGAGGATTTTCGCGTATGTTAATTAGTCAAAACACATGCAAAGCGTTCTTTCTCTTTGCACGGCGGTGCTCAAAGGAGCCTCCCTGTTGCATCCAAGGACTAAAAAGAGATCAAACGTCGCAACATGTATCACGTGTTTCTACACATGTGCATATAAGATAGTTGCGCGACATGTACAAGTGTATCTGTTTAATTCGAGTAATGTGTGTATGTTGATATAATAAAATCATCTACATTACTAGATTAAACTAGATATGATATATACCATATATATTGTATAAAAATGTATACTCGTCAAATATCTCTCGAAACAGCGGAAAATAAGCTGTCTTACTTTTCTCTTGCGTATCGTGCGTAGGTTTCTGAAAAGTCTAATTTCAATGCTCCTCAGTACTAAGGAGAGACAGGCCGAGATTAGAGCAAACGTGCACGAGTACAATTTTGGCACAAGTACAAATACGGAAGAGATTCCGCGTCTCGTTTGCTTTCGTTACGTAGATAAAACCGAAATCATTATATTAGTCGATATATATATATATAAAAAAAAAAAAAAAAAAAAAAATGTTACCATTCAATGTTATATATATAACGTGTATTTCATACAATTAAATATAAATATCGTGAGAAATATCTTATGCATCGAGATCTCGTCAAAATAATTGATTCAATTAAAATAGTGATTTTAATAATCTGAATTCTTCTTGGGAAAAAAAAAAACACACACACACACACCGTTTTATCCGATTGTTCGAAAAATCATTATCCTCGAAATGACGGCCTTTCAAACTTTTAATCATTTCCAACTTTTGAAACTGATGTAGCTGTATGGAACCCTTTAACCATAATCATAATACCAGCGGTGTTAACGAAAAAACGTACTATCGTATTACCAATTACATTGTGATTTTAATGAAACGCAAGAATCAGAAAAAAATGCTGACGCATTGCGTCCGGTGCGGTTATTCGAACAGTGAGTCGACTTTTTAATTGAGAGCTTTTTATATTATACGGTTATAAACGCGCGCGCGCGGAGCGCAAATGAACTACCCTTTATCGCGCATTGTGCTCGCTTTCACGTCAAAAGCGTAAAATCCGCCGATATTATCCGTCGCCGAGTCCGGTCGATTTTCAACATTTAATTATGAAAACTGATCGATAAATTGAATTAAGAAAGTCCGTCTATATATACTGATTGTTTCCGGTGGCAAAAATCGAGAATTTCAAACAAATTTGTACATTCGTGAAACAACGTATAATTATTTGACGCTAATTGTCATCTAAAATATACGAATACGTTATCCAAAAAGAATATATTTCAGTGAAAACTATTTTAAACCTAAATTTATAACTAAATTTCACATCTTATTAAATGATACGAATTTTCAAAAGATATAAATTAATAAAGAGAAAAGGAAAAGAGAAGTTGTCCGAAATAAAAAAAAAAAAAAAAAAAATGGCATGGCTAAGTAATTCGCAAACGTATCGCGACGCTAACTAAACGCGATGTCGCTCGCGCAGCTGCCCGCTGCCGATAAATCTTCGCAACGATGATAAATTAAACGCTTTGCTTAATATTAATTACGATCGTTAGTCACGCTCCTATTATCGAACGTCCACGTGTCTTTATCGTGAAAAACAGGAAAGCGCAGTTAACGTTCTCGTCTCTGCGTTACCGGAGACGCCACGACAATCCTTATCAATGACTCGTCCTGTCAGATATCTCGCGTTCGTTCTCCAAGATTTTTCCTCTCCCCTCCCCCCCCCTCTCTCTCTCCCCCTTCCTTGCTCTGTCTGTACACTCGTGCCGTATATTCGAGTACTTGTTAAATCGGCCTTCGTCCCTTGTCGGAGATTCGCGTCGTGTCCGTGGATTCTGCGGTAATAACTGGACGCCATTATAAAACCTCCTGAGGGAAACCAGCTAAGGGTAGTTCCGCTCCCTTCCGACTAACCCCCTCGTTTCTCTCTTTCTTTCTCTACTCTCTTCCACCCCCCTCCCCCTTCTCTCTCTTCCCCATCGTGTCCATCCCGTCGTCGTTACTGCCAGGATACGGATTATCTCCGTTGACCGACGATATTTCTTTTGCCGCGTTTCCACGGGTCTCGTACTTTGCCGTTTTCGATGTACGATTTTTCCCAGATATTTTCCTCCGCGCATCCTTTTTTCCCCCGCCATTTGCCCTCCGGAGGCACCTTTTGCCCTCCTTGCGCGCGGTCAGCGCAACCCTTTTTCCAACGAGCCCGGAAGCGGACGCGAAAAAGTTTTGCCGACGGTTGTAGTCGATCGTGCGCGGCTCTTCGCTTCTGCGAGTGCGGAAGGTTCGTCGATGAGAGGTTCGCGATTTTTAACCGATCGTTCCTCAGGGACTTGAGCAGATAGCGTGCGACAGGATACCGCGGTGTCCTTGTGGATACTAAAGATTAATGGAAGGAATGATCCCCAAAGGTAAGAGTTCCTAATGTCCGATGGCGCCGATGGAGTTTGTGAACGCGGACTGTACGCGTACGTGCGTGAGCGTCGATACGGACGGCGATACCGCCCAATTTATAGCGGACCGGATTGAGGCGTAATCCCCTCGTATGGTACGCATGCGGTGCCGCGTAATAATGATTCGAGTGAAAGTATAACAAATATAGCTACCACCGTCGCCGGTGCGCATCGCTCGAAAATGCCTAAATTAGAATGGACTTGGTCCGATCCGTCAGCAACTCCATCAGCCGAAAACTCAATCGCGAGATCATTGAATACGTGCGAATAACTAGGCGAATAATTTTACCCGTAGCTGGATAGAATTACGGGGGGGGGGGGGAAAATCGAGACTATATTTATAGTATTTTTTTTATCCACTATGCGCGCGCGTGGGAAAGCCGCGGTTTTAAACACAAACGCGAGCTTCATATTAGACGTATTCGTAACTAAATTATCGAATCCTTTTTTACTCGCACGGCGAGCATGCTAAACGCACCGAAGCCCATATGGACGAAGGAACGGCCGTCGCGCGTCGGGATTAAGGGTGCGGCGGGAAAGGGGCAGGAGGGAGAACGGTCGCCGTTAGGCGGACGGCGGAGAGGAAACGGACGAGGCGAGGGTAAAGCACTAATGAGCAAATAAGGCGAAAAAAGGTGAAAATTCATTAGCAGTCAGCTAGCAATGGACGACGATGGGAAGGGTTACCGAGAATCGGCGTAACTCTTTTCCCGGTAAAGGACTCCGGCTCTCGACAAAGGACTCTAAAAATAAATACATAATTAAACGTCGCGATAATGAACTTCTTTATGCGGCGTGGCTGCGCGCGGGATTCTATGCGTGGACAGGTGCCCGCCTTCACCGAGACTCAACAACCCTATTTCTCACGTGGAAAGTGTCCACGATCTTTGCTGAAGACCTTATTAGTTAACGCCAATCTATCGGTGTAGGGTGTGGAAAAATGAGATGAAATATTATTTCGATGAGTAGAAAAAAGTATTAAGTGATATAGCAATATTTAACATATGAAAATTTATCAATATTAATAGCTCATTATTGAATAAGAATTTGTTGCTTTTCTCATTTTAAATATAATATTCGAAATATTATATATCGATAACGTGATATATATAGAAACTCATCGGTTTAAATTTGCAGGATGATTTTGTACAATATTGCTTGATCATAGGTATTTTTCAATATTCAAATATTTTTCACTATTTAAATATTTTCTCACCTTGTATAATCGCATCAACTTTTAGTCTTCAAATTCGTTTTGTATTTCGAGATAATTGTTCGCTTTTCTTTTCCCTCGAGAATTATTTATCTAAATTTTAAATTTCAACGAGTTTTAATTTGCATATACCGGTGTTTCTATGCTTTCAGTTTAGTTATGCCTTGAAAAATGCTTGCGGTGAATCGAGAAACATTAACATAGATTTATCATTTTTTTTTTTCCAAGATAATTTTCATAGATTTACGCTGAATCGCGTCCAAGCTCCGCTCGATCGCGGCCCTTCTTCTCTTGTTGCAATTTAATATCAGGGAGCCTTTTTCGCTTCCATTGATAAAATTTCATCTGCTTTTAATATCACACTCAAATTAATTAAATGAAAAGATATGATGCGTTTCATTTTTTGTTTACGACATACGCAACATTTACTTTCAACGCAAATAAATTTTAAACAAAATTAATTCAGATAGAGACAACATTTTATTAATAAAATTTCAAAATATATATTCGATATTTCATTACCACGTTGAATTGATGCTTTTTTTTTGCGCGCCATAATCACAAAAAAAGCAAAGTATAATCCTAAATACTCGTCGAGGTCGACGCGACATTTATCTAGCGAACAAAAAGGAGATGATAAAAACCTTTCTCAGACGATATCTTGTCGCTTTTCTTCTTCACAAGCGCGTACCGACCCACTATCTTGTACCTGGCTCGCCTGTAATTTAATCTTCCACACCTACGAGAATCTTAATCCTGAGATTATGTCAAGCCAATGTCCAAAAAGGAATAAGCTCGGAATCCTTATGATCCTCGATGAGAGAAATAGGAACACCTGTTCGGTTATGCTCGACTTAAAAAATACTCAAAGTATTTTTACAAATCGTATGCTTTTTTTTTTTTAAACATTCTAAACATCAACTATTTTTCAATAAAAAGATTTCATCTATTATAAGATTAACAGGTTCAGTACGCGATTAAAAGTAAATAGTTTTTCAACCAGATAATAAGAGGGAATAATGTTAATTGAAAAAAAAAAATAAATAAATAAACGTTATTAATCTGAGCGTTAGCGGACGAACAGAAAAATATTTGACCGCTTCTTGCAACCGGTGACAAAGTCATTATCAGGGTTAACGAATCGATTCGTTAAGTCGTCCGCTTCTCGACCGTGTATCGCGGATGAAGCGGGGCGGGGGAAGGTCGAATGCTCGTGGAGAAAGTACGGTACGGCAGTACGTATAATAAATGCATGGGATTAACGAGGAATAAATAACGAGAGACTGTTAATAATATCGTACCCTCCGCCGTCGTCCTCTTGCTCCCACTCACCGCCGATTCCCTCGTTAAGCGGAGGGTGGAGGATGGAGGGGAAAGCGCGTGAGAGTCCCGCGAACCAGGAAGTTTCGATGATCATTAAAGACGCATCTTCGACCTACACGCTCGCAATCGGCTACTTAGTGGGTACCGTTACGACCGCGTTTGCAAGAATTAGGCGATTGGTTCTGTCCCTTAGCGTACATAGTTTCTCGGATACGTGCGAATGTCGAGAAAATGCTATTCTCATTTATTTATGTCCTATCGAAAAGTACTATACGGTATGCGTATTGAATAGATCTAGTTGTTTTATGATAGTAATATATTACAATATTTATAGCCATACTCATTCTTTCTCTCTCTTTCTGTATGGAAAAGTCGTAGTTTCGCAGAAAGTGACTAAACGATATAACGAGTTTCTTGTATCTTTCTCCTTCTCTCTCTTTTGTCTGCCATTTCTTTTGTACAGATCGAGAAGGCATAATCGCTCGGTAGTTAAGATACGTTCACGTGATCGCGCGGTCGATCCCTTTGCTGTAATAAACGGTTACGAACAACGACTTTTAATAGCTGAACGAAAGCATAGAGAGGAAAAGAATAGGGAGGGGGAAGGCGCAGCGTTTCTAGCGTAAAGGTAATTTATTAACGAACGCGTTTGTAATCGCGTGCTCCTTTCACAATGCGCGCACTGGCTGACCCCGCGGGCGAGCACGATGAACGCGCTTAATTAGTGTGCTTAATTAATAATTCTACTGCACCGGCCGCCAGCTCGTTTCTCTCTCGTTCTCTCTCTCTCTCTCTCCTCCATCTCCTCCCCTTCTCCCCCCCCCCTTTCATTCTCTATCTCTCTCCATTGTGTAGACTTGGGAGATGCGTGAATATGATCATTATATCTTTTCTCGATGATTCTTAAATTATAAATGGAATCGTATAATCTAACGTTTGACCAGCCTGCGAAAAGGCGCGTGATTATTTTTCTACTCGAGAAGGCGTTTAGATTTATAAATTTCAGAAACGACGTATAGCGACTGAAATATTCGAAAAATAAGATATTTAAATGTCTAAAAATACATTTTTTTTCAAGATTCTAAAATAATATAAAAGAGTAGTTTCTTATCGCGTTCGACAATAAATTACGTTTATGTACGGAATTACGATTGAAGGTAAAACGCTCATTACATCGCGTCGCATTATGTGTCTAGCTCGCATCACGACGCGCACCGCTCCACCATGTCCCCCGGTTAATGTTCCCCGTGTTACGCCATTCCGACGAGTCCGTTCCGAAACAAAGAGTTTGCTCGCCGTAACGAAGAGGCATCTCCCGATTATCGGTTTAATCTTTTTTTCTATAAGCGATACCTCGGGAAACATGTCGCGCGTTGTTTCAAAGAAAATCATTTCGTTCTCGATAGCGAGCCTATCTATATCTTCTTAATAAACGATAATCGAACGATTATCTTGCAATTATAGCGACTATAGCACAAGCGTTCTAACAAAAATATAAGATTGATTAAAATCGAACGCACATCCGATCATATTGCGAACACGTGAATATAATAGTTTTTTTTTTTTTTTTTCCCCTTTCCTTTTTGTATCATTCTGCTCTCGCTCTCTGTCGCATTGCGCAAGGGACCGAATTTCTAACACGAGTTTCTAGCACAAAGAGGTCGATCATTACAGAGTACGTCGGAATTCGGCGAAATCAGGGAAGTTTCGATTTCAGGCAGTGACGACCCGTTTGTGTCGGTTTCATATTTCGTTGTTACGCGCGTGAAACGCGTACCGATTCGTGCGCGGTATCGATCTCGCTGTCTGTTTTTACACGCTATTTCTTGCCGCGAATATACGAATCATCGCGATTTATGTGTTTCGCATACGCGCGAAATTCTGCCGATCTATCGGTATCGGTAATAATAATTACGAGTGAATATACATATGAACACGATACGTTGTAAGAAAAGAATTGGCAAAAAGTATCAACGTCACTAAGGTGCTTACCGTTCAAACGTTACAACGCTGGGCGATATTGTTCTTTCCGACACTGCGGAGAGATCGACAAATGGTTGGTCAAACGCAAGACACACACTTGTAAACGCATTTCGATGCGCTCGAAGCTTTTCTATTCGCTTAAAAAGGGGGAGAGGGAACGATTTTAACGTGCCAGAATCTTAAAAACGACTTTCCTCTAAAACGCTCGTATTTAAGTGGCGATCGAGAGGTCGTTCCATGTTATTTCCATATTTCAAATTTCAATCCCGAAATTCACGGCCGTACCGCGGGGGAGCGCGGAGAAATAGGGAAGGGATGAAATGGGGAAAGGGGAGAGGGTGGAGGAGCAATCCATATATGCAGATTCCGAGATTCGCACACGCCGTTGCCTTCGATTCCCCGTCTCGAAGTTATTATCACATATATTAGACAACTGACCCGTGTGCACCCCCTCTCCATCGGCGCCACCTTACCTCGCCGCGCCAGCAACCCTCCAGCCCTTCGGTGAAACTGCAAGCAGTTCCCGGATACAATATCGCATTGCGCCGACCGCGCCGTTATGGTAAGAACCCCTTTATTGTTTTATATTGTTTCCGCTCTTCGTCTTTCGTTACGAGCGATCCTCCGGAACGAAGGAAATCCGAATTCACGAGAATTAAATAAATAACCACATATCTCTCTCTCTCTTTCTCTCGTCGATCAAACATTTGTCGCGTGTCCCTTTACGATTAATCATTCGTTATTTCTAGAGCCAGCAGAATTTCTAAAGCACACGAAATGTCACGTGTCGATAAAAAGATTGTTGTGCGATTTATCGAAACTGAACGAAGAATCATTCCAGGCAAGCTGATATCATCGATCCTCTTGTTGATGATCGATTACCCATGCATCGCGTTCGGCGACCGCAATACTATCGAGATAGCGAGGAAAGCAGAGCGTGCATGTGCACAGCTTGACGAAACTCGTATTTACCTTGCGGTTTCAATCCTGAACTTATTTAAATATAAATTACACACACACACACACATGAGCATATAGCCGACTTCGTCGATGAACCGGATAATCTTCCTTACCTTACACCCCGTAGATCGCGGATTCGCGGTGAGAAAGACCGTTTGTGCTTTCAGGGCCGCTTCTATAAAATATATCGGGCTCGCCAAAAAGTTTGGGAAAAAATTAATTTTATCTATCGACGCACGTTCGCCACATTTCACGAAAATGTTCCCTTTGCGACAGAGACACAACTTTCAAAAGTATAAGGATCGTAATAATTTGTGCTTATTACGATCGCAATTGCCGCGACTTATCAATTACGTCGCTTCGGAGAAAAATATTATCCTTCTTAAAAATTCAACACTTCATCCAATTAGAGAAAATGGATTAGCGATCCCAACTAACGATTACGTAAATTACAATTCTTCTAGGTGGCTTAAATGCGTTTACCGCGCGACGACGCGTCTAAATGCGGCCCTGATCAGCTATCTCTCCATCATAATTGCGGCCAAGTGTGATCGCCGCCATGCAAACAGCCGGCATGAAGCCGCAGATCGGACGATAAATGCCGGTTCTAGCTGAGCACCACTGTTGGACCCTTTGTGCTCTCGGATAACGATCATTATACGATCGTAATGGCGCGAGATTGTCGGTTTGCCGTGTAAGGTACCACACCCGGTATATACGTATACATATACATATATATCGACCTTCCTACGTTGATATATCCATTTCCGAAAAGATACGACCAAGGGACATAATAATCTCCAATGGTGGGAAGAAAGATGCCTGATCGATGCATCGTATCGATGATAACTCGCCGACAGGAGATGCATTTTAAGCGCGTGTTGCGTGCGCGAGCCAATTAGAATTCCGAAATATATTACTTCGGTACATTGTAATTTGACGTTGAAACGTTTTCAATGCTATTATCGCTATGCATCGTTTCGCTCAAAATTCCAAAATAACGCGCGGTTCTTTGAGAAAGATTGAGATTAAAAAAAAAAAAAAAAATATCTTTACGTTTTATAAACAGTATCTTCAATGACAAGATTCGCCACTAATAAAATTGCCTAAGAATGGAAGATCTTTTTGGGATGTGATATATAAAATATTGAAAACAAATTAAATTTTTGTCAATATTTCGACGATTGCACTCGAATCTCGCGTCTTAAAAGGGAATTGTGTGATATCGTTCTACATGTTATCGACGTGTATGATCTGTAATATTCTTTGCATGTGTCATTTTTAAAAAATGGATGTGTTCGTGTTATCTTGGAATTTAAAGAATGACTCAAACGCATAAAGCAATCTAAAACAGTATGTATTTTATGAATTTATGCCAATTTGAAATACGTATCCTAAAATCGAATTTACATACCCATGCGATCGTATTTATCTCTTTTTCATTTATCAGTATTCTTTCGCGGTTGGCCGATAAAGTCTGCGCTACCACCTACGTATATCAAGAACCGCAATTTCGGCGCGGTTTCGCCGACGCGGAGAGACGGCTACCCTCTTCGACTACGAGCCTTGATTAGGCTTCCGGTTAATTAATAACCTCTCGTGCACACACAGCCATGGTCCACGTATGAATATGCATGCGCTGTGTTCTGCGTTTCGCGGTGTGAGAGTAGGGGATGTACTCTCACATATACACAGATACGTAGAGGGAAAGAGAGAGAGGGAGAAAGAGAGACCGTGCGCGGGACGAACAGAGAGATAGAGGGAGAGAATGGAGGAGGTAAAGAAGGGGCGACAGAGGAGGAGAGGGTGAGTGGTTGAGGCTACTTATTTGCATTCGGAAAACAAAGGGTGTGGGCCGTGTTGTATGCCCTTCGTACCGCGTAACGAAGGACCAAGGGAGTCGATCGAAAGTCTTCTCTCTTGACTTCTTTCTCCTCTGGAACGAGCGAGAAGTAAAGTTTGCGACCGCGACGTGAGCGCGAATTTTTCAAAGATGGAACGACATTACTGGGCGTGCGACATTCTTTGATGTACGCGGCGTTGCTAATCTTTGGATGAGGATACGAGATACGAGCGGTATATTCACGGTAATTAAATCAGTTGCGATCAGCAGAGCTACAACGTTTACGCGAGTTGAAGGAAGCACGCGCTCTTCTTTAAGATTTAATATATATTACAATAATCTACATTTATATGCGTAAATAATAATAAAATGTATATATCTCAATCTTTAAATTTCGCTTCGCGACGTCTACGTATAACCGAAAATGGATTCGTCGCGACGTGTAGCGTGTAGCGAGGATCATCCTCGGAGACAATTCCCGGCGCGCTACCAATGTTTACCGGTCTCGTTACAATTAGTGGGGGTGTCACAGCGGCAAAGACGAAGGGTCGGACGAGCAGCATCTCTCACCTCTCCGTCTTCGGGCCGCCTCTAGGTATTTAAGCCGCGAAGGTGAAGGATACTCGAAACGATGCGGGGGAGACCCGGCCGGCGGCCGACCGACCGGTAGATGTTTGGCTTCTACTGAAATTAAAAATATCGATTCCCATTCGCGCGCCGGGCTTCATAGAGGCTCGATTCGTTTCTCTCCTGCAAGACAATACCCATTCTTCCCGCGGACAGTAAGAGGTACAAATTGCAGTTGCATCCCCTCTCCCCCATCCGCTCATCCGCATTCTACCGCCTACGCCGCGCAGGAATCCCAAACACAAAGGCTCTCTTTTTCATTTGCCTCTTCCCCTTCCCGACCGCGGTCTAACCACCTAACCCGCGCATCTTTCGGGACTCTCCTCCCGTGTTTGCGCTCGCCTGTCCGGTGCGACCTGTCCAAATGTATGGAGACGTAACGCTATACATAATTGACTAATCCGACGGATTACGCGAGAAAGAGCGAAGCGCCCCTCCTCCCCCTCCCCCCCCTCTCTCTCTCTCTCTCGCGCGCGCGTGGGCATCGAAACCACCTCCGCTGCTCCTAATCGATCGCGATGACGCTCCGGCCAATCAGCCCGATTGGAAAGCACGAATTCGTGTTCTCCGGACTCGTCCGACCCTGATTGAATTGAACGATGTTCCGGGAAATTACGATTCGTCATTTCTGCTAATTGAGTATTGCCCGCGGGGCGGCGAAAGCTGGAAGGGGTCGCAAAAGTAATTCGTCTTTTCGTCATCGGATCAAAGTTTTCGCTTCGCGATGCTCGCGATATGCCGTCAATGCCACGACGATAGATAAATGGGATATTAACGCAAGCTAGATCTTTCTTTATTTAATGGTAATAAATTCAAGCGAAATATTATGTCTTATCTGTATGCGAAAACAGTGTAGTATCGCGTTCGACGAACACGGGGGTGGCAAACGCGAGCGTCGTGAAGAAAATACCGATAATAATCCGATATCAACCTCTGATGAATAGAAGAAGCTAAGTGGTTCGATTTAAAGTATTTTCGCCTCTGATTGTGCCTCTGGAATGCCACAATAAAATAACGTTCGAATATCGAGGCTCGAGTATACATATATTCCAATTGCGCGTTGCGATCTGCACGTATCGATTCGCTCTTACGTTATTTTGTATTATCGCTCGTCGCGAAAATGGATGCCATCGTCCAGAGATCCACTTAATTTATTTATCCTCGCAACGATGCACACGCGCAGCGATGAACAATACGAGTTGGTTAAATGTCACCTGCGTTGCGCGTCCTAAAATGCAGTAATGCCAGTGTTTTTCTCTTACATTGCATTTGTTTCGACGAAGATGTAAGCATATGTATTAATTAAAGAGGCTATCGTTTTTTTTTTCCACAGACTACCTATATATCTCTTCATACAAAAGATATAAGCATACACATCTTTTATATACATATATGGTCATAGATATATGAAATTTATACATTTATATGTGTATATGTATGTATTTTTAAAAATCAAATCATTAGTCGCATAATTATTATCGTCTTACATAATGAAATTGAATTGAAACGCACATTCTAGATCATAAGAGGGTAAAAGCTGATCCACATTTAAGTTGAAATCGTGACCGGCGCCGGCCGGTCGATATAACCGGTGGTCGATATACCAGGTGTTACGATCAATTTAAACGATATTTTATTCAGGCGGGCCGATCGCTAGTTTTCAATTTGCCGGCTCGTATATATTTCGCGAAGGCTACCCGTGAAAGGAAGGAGGGCTTCCCACCCTGGAGATGCAATTTCTCGGGGTGGCCCCGTCCGTCTGGATCCTCACTCACTCTCTTTCTCTCTCTTCTTCCATCCTCACACGAGTCTTGATGAAAAAATAATAATCCTGGGGGAACGGTCAGTTATGGCGAATGAAATCATCCCGTTCCTTTTCTTCGACTAATTTTTATATCCCTATTTTTTCCAACATTTTTGTAGCGTTTCTCGCAAACACTTTCTTGTTTCGAACGCGGCCGATATATGGGAAAAGTATATATTCAGTTAAGTGAATTATTAAACCAGTTCGTTATATTGTATCGTAAACGCGCTTCATATACGGAACATGCGTTTCTAATTTCCGTGATTACCTGCAATTTCATACCGCATCGTCCAGCAAGTTGAAAATTGCATCGATGCTACGCTGATGAAACACTTAATCGAAATTCTCGACTGGCCTCGATATCGGCTACCTGATTTCAAGATCGCTATATTTTTACGCAACAATATCAATATTATCGTTAAATAAACAATTGATTTCGTATAGTTTCTCTTTACAACGTTAATATATATATTTATTATAATTTTTCGCGATATCATAATACTTGAATAAGTAAAGTACTTTTAATAAAAAAAAATTTGGACATGACGGACAAAATTAAATTCACCTTTTTGTAACGCTTTCGCCATGACTTTAGCCTTTCTCGTTATAACCGCGAACAAGAAGGTGCTCAAATCTGATTCGAATACACACAATTGTTCACAATTACAAGGATTATTGCGTTAAAAATTATTTTTAATCTATTCACATAGTCTGAAAATTTGTTGAAAATATGACTCGTGTTCAAAGCGGATTATCCATAATTTAATGTAGCTAAATATTATATATAAATATGCGTATATTTTAAAATACTGATTTTCCAAAGAAGCTAAAGCTGATAATGTAAAAATTCACGAAATCTATATTGATAATTTAGAAATAAATAAATAAATAAGCATTTTTGCGAAAGAATAAGTTAATCCCTATTTAACGTTGCAACATAACTATCTCGAAAACTATCGCGAAATTGGAAGAGTTATGGAAATCGAAGGGGGCGAGAAAGCGTTTTCTTGGATAGGTTGGGCACCGCTTGGGGGAGTATGTGTGTCGGGGGTGGTTATTTTAATTACTGTCCGGCGGCTTTAAATTAAAGAGCTGGGTTATTCCGGTGCGGACCAGCAGCAGCAGTAGCAGCAGCAGCAGCATAGCCCCTCTTCTCTTACCCTTCTGCTTCGGTAACCGGTAAGCACACACCCGCGCTCACGCTTCGCGACCCTGTCTCTTCCTCTTTCGCTTCCCCTAAACGGCGCGGAGAGCGCGGACCGACATTACAGCCGCCATTCTTTACACCCGGCCAAGTGGCGAGGTTATGTTTGACGCTAACCGGGTAACCGCGCTAAATTGTCTAAACTGCGCCAGATTAAGCGAGCCTCCGACACCATCGTCCCGGACCCCTCTAGAAATTAACCAACCCTCGTCCTACTACGACTAGCCAAGTCAAGAAGAATTCCGAGAATTGTTTCATTTAGTTGCGCCCTGGACGCGCTAGATCATCAGTTTCACAGACGCCAAGTTGTAAATTTGACATTAATGAAAATCTTCAAAACATTGCGATGCTAGATATTATGATTCTACAAGAATTTAATCCATCTTTCATTTATATATTAAAATATCCTGTAATTAATTTTTATTCAACTCTCGTGACTTTGATGCTTCGCTTAAATTTCGATACTGTAATAAATAGAAATTAAAAAAAAAGAAAAAAAGAAAGAAAAAGTTTCTATAGACAGATACAGAGTAAAGCTGTAGAGGAATCGAAAGATGCAGAGGGAGGACAAAAGAGAGAGAGAGACAGAAAGTGTTGGTAATCCGTGTGTCGAAGCGCTCTCTCGAGCGGAGATAACGGGAACATACATAATGCAGTGTTTCTTCTACGGGTCTACGACCAATCGCTAGGCGTCTTAAATGAAAATGGGCCAATGGGTTCTCGCGCGAACGGCTTTTCCCCGCAAACCTTATTACAATACATTAGAATATCGTCCGACTTCCTCGCACGGGCGACCATGAGGACGGACTCGCGATAAATGCCAAACTACGACTACAAATGTCGAATTTAAATTAAATCGAAAACGCTAGTACGCTGATAATTTCAAATAAAATCGTTAATTTTATTTTAAAAAATTAATAAAAAAAAATTGAAATTTCTCGAGACGCGATTTTATTATTCCGCGATAAACCGTATAAAGCGATAACTAATCACGTAACGTTTAAGATTAAGGCATTTCGTTAGACGTAAAAATATCATCGGAAATCTGTTTAATCAAAAATGGAAAAAAGAACTCCCCGTAACTGGAATGTGTCGCGTCGCGCGATTGGGGACTCGAGGTTTGCGCGAGAACGGCACTCGATGTTTAATACATAGGATAGAAGCCGATATTGCAACACACGAAGAACGGAGGGTATCTCGCTGACAGGGTGCGAAGTCGCGGCGGCCTCCTAGCGGGACGCGGCACTCAACCAGGGAAGTGTTGTCGGGCTTTTCAGGAGCTTTCAAGTGCTTTCGCAGTTGCCTCGAGTGCCATAAGAGGCTTTTAGAAACGAAGGAGGAAACGGGCTTTTTAATAGGGCCAAGAAGAAACCCTCCCTCCCACCCCCGCCCCGCTTTCGTCTCGAAGGCCATCTACTTTTTTCCTCCAATCTTGTCTCGCGACCTGCCTCGCGCGTTTCTCTTCTAGATATCGTTCCATGACAACGATCTTCAAAATTAATCCGCGGAGATAAAGTCATGCTTTTTAGTTTATAAATTAAATTTTAACTTTATTAGCGAGAGAATAAAAAATATTTGTATCGAATAATGTAGTAAAGAATCGCTCGATACGATCATTTCAACGTGTTTTTTTTTTTTTTTTTTTTTTTTTTTAATACGACGCAGAAGAAAAGAAGGCAATGGGATCGTGTCCCGAGGATAACGCGGCGCACCGTAAGAATAAGGCCAATAAGAAAAGGGACAAAGAAGGAAAGGGAAGAAGAAGAAGAGATTCGGGATATAAACACGTACACGAACACCAATTTAATTCCTCCTCGGCGATTCCTCGCTCAGCTCGCTATCCAATTACACATAAAGCACTAATCACGCAATTAATCTCAATCTATTTAATAACACCTTCATTACCAGGCACTATAAGTACCGGCCCAGGAAGAGAATCTCTACCCCCCCGCCAATTTCTCTCGCTCCGCGATCTTCGACTCTCTCTCTCTCTCTCTCTCTCTCTCTCTCTCTCTCTCTCTCTCTCTCTCGCTGTTCTTTCGATCCTTCTCGCAAATCGTCGACACGCCCCTGCTATTCGCATTCCTGCAGAATGCGAATCGCTCGCGCGAATACGCGCCGCGAGTGCACCGCGGATTACACGACTCGAGTTAATTGAAACGACTAAGGAGACCATCGTTCGGATCAATTGCGAATTCGAATATCTCTGCAATTTTTATATAGAGTAAAATAGAGGTCTGCGCTCTCACACGACACGTGATCGAGATTGTTCTGAAAAAGCGTATAAATGGCAATCGACGCTTCGAAACAAAGGGTCGGTTCCCTCTCTCCCCTCCCCTCCTCCCCCCGTTCGGTATTGTCCGCACGTACGTCGCGGCTGTCCTCTGTACCTAACGGGTGGAAATTCTCTTTTAATTTTTCCCGAAATTCGCATAAAGTTGTTCGGCCAAGCAGAGTATTATGCCGAAGGCGGATCCCCGGCCCGGGGCCCGCGCACGTCCGGCGGACAACATTTCAAACTCGCATTTGCCCGGCTTGAGCCCTAACTTTATCCCGGGGATTTTCGAAGCCTCGCGATGCGACAGCAGCGTGTACTGGTAAAACGACATTCCGATGGCCAACATTCCGCGCCGGCCGGAAAGGAAAACTTTTGCGTTGGATCGACTTCCGCGTCGCGTGCCGCTGTTCCCTCCAACATTTATATTCTCGCGTACACGCTTTACGCAGACGCGAGTGAACGCAAATGTATGTAAAAAGAAGAAGAAAAAAAAAATCAATGTACTGGAATAAAAAATTATAGTACGGAGAAAAAGTATAGCCTACGCACTACTTTTACCGGTTATCTTCTTGTTAAAAAACTTGTCGAAACGCATAGCTTTGTTCGCACCGTTCAAACCGTGAAGTGTTTCACGGATAAATCCGCGATTTTTCTTTTTCCATCGGGATCGAGAGGAAATACAGCGTACAATGCGAGATGGTCGAAAAATTAATTTCTTTTTCGATAACAGTTTCGTGCCTCGCTGCGCATTGACGGTTCGGGATCATGAACAAGAGCTCCCAGGCTGCATTCTTTGCGGCTTGCGATCATCCGCCGGAAGTGGCCGACGAGATGGATACATTAACGGGAGAGAAAGAAAGGGAGAAGGGACAAAGAAGATTCGCCTGGGACCAAAGTTTAACATGGCAGGTGCAGATATCGCGAACATATATAATACACACGTGGAAAGGGTATAGAAATATAAGTTTTATATAAAAAAGATATATACATGGTGAGAAAGAAAAAAAGATATAATTAAACACGATATATATATATATATATATATATATATATATATATATATATAGAGAGAGAGAGAGAGAGAGAGAGAGAGAGAGAGAGAGTTTGAAAAAGCAAGAAAGAATATTTTCGATAAATTAACTAAGTCGTCCCGTCAATTTTCCGTTATCTTTTCTTTTTTTCTTTGTGCAAGCCTTGTCGTCTACTTTGCCATTTAATACCCGTTGTGTTATTTTCTCATATTTCTAATTCTATCGATGATTTTAGCCCAACAATTTTATGAATTTAATGATTTTGATATCCCCTAGCTTGATCTAACATTAATGTCGAGAGAGATGGAGAGAAATTATATAGAATTGATGATACAAACACTAAGATTAATTATGTTATTATGTGTCTATATGCTATTGCGCAGCTACCAAATGATATAATAACAACCGTCCCTTCCCATCAACATTCCCGCGAGAGATACTTAAAACAACTATAATTCAAACCGAGCTCGAATAATTTAAACATAGAATTATCAATAGAAATTGTTTGAATATTCGTTATAATCATTGCACCGTGACATTTCAATTTCCTTCGCGTCTCGCAACTTAATAATAATAATAAAGTTAAACAGAATTAATTAACTAAGGAATATTAAATAATAAATATACGACTAATACGAAAAAATACTGGAAAAGTAAAATAAAAAGTGATAAAAACAAAATAAATAAAAAAAAAATACACGACAGATTCCTGAAAAGAGAAGAAAGTTACGCGTGAGAAAAGGGGAGGAATAGTTATGCGGGAGGAAAAGGAGGAGAAGGAGGAGGAGAAGAGGAGAGAATCGCAGCGGTGGAATGAGGCAACATATCAGTACGACTATCTATCGTTGCCTTTAACGCTAATTGATAAATCGTGTTACGTTAATGAATGGGGCTGGCGCAGCGGTCCTACAGCTGGGGGGGAAAAAGGAAGAGGAGAGGAGAGGAGAGGAGAGGAGAGGAGGATTCGATACAGTCGCGGAGTAAGAACCGCGTAAGGATAACGAGGAAATTGAAAATCTTACAGTTATACATCGCGAAATCTCTTAAAGAATTCATTCGCAAAGTTTCAAGATAGCGTTCGGGGCTGATTCCGAGATAATCGATATAACGCACGTCGGATATTTGTATTTGCGGCGTGTGTCGCACACAGACGACGAGCTTCTCTCTCGGGAAGCGATGTAATTTTAATACTTAAATGTCAATCGTGTACCTCGCATATTCTGCTGTGGAGAAATCGTGCGAAATAAAAATATCGGACGGCGAATTGTGGCCGGAGAGAGCCGAGATGATTTATTAATTCGATTAAGGCTTATAAGAGAAGCGCGCGTATCGTACGTTTGATCCTGATCGCGCGGGCGCATTATTTTTATATACTGCGTCGTATCACGCGAGGCTCTGATTGTTGTTGGCGCGCCGCGTATTACATCCTATTACAGATTTACGACGAGCGAAACCGTTTTCTCGAGTATACGTCCGTATCGTGTCACTCGCGCCGTTCGGTTTATCACCGCGATAGTTGCCATCGCGCGTCGACAACAATATATTGGCCTAATTGACGCTCGGTAAGTCGAGAGAAAATAATCCTACTTGTGATTTTCGTCGCGTATCGATCATTAAAACTCGCGGCAATTATTGTTCGTTATCATTATTATGTTGTAATGTAGGGAGATGCATTATTTCCATATCAATAGACTTTATAATCGTCTTATCAGACAAAATTAAATTATGACGTATTAAAAAACAATATATATATATATATATATTATTCGAAAATGGAACAATCTGTCAAACATTTTGTTTCGAATACGATTAGATATTTCAGATAGTACAATTCTTTAATGTTAGGCTTAACTATTTACGATAACGCAATATATTTAAGAGATAGCCTATTTCTTTCCCGTTAAGAAAAAAAGTGCCGTAGATTATATCGCATTTGACGGATCAAGTATGCGAAGGGGAGAAGGATCGTTCGGCGGGAACGCCGAATCCATTCGTCAACCGGCGTGCCATCGCACGTCCGTACGCAGCAGGGGAGAGTTAACGCGCAGCAAGGGCGCTGCCCTCTGAACTCCAATGGATTCCTCAACTCGCGCGAGAGTAAATCGTCCGATTGCTCGACGATCGGTACGTTATTCGTCGCGCCCCAAAAACACACCGGGATCGATTGGCGATCAAGATGAAGCGGAGACCGATCCTTCGCTCGAACAGCTGATTCACACACGTGTTTCGCGACGAGAGGGAGGGAGAGAGAGAGAGAGAGAGAGAGAGAGAGAGAGAGAGAGAGAGAGAGAGAGAGAGAGAGATTGCCGGATATACGAGGATATAGCCCGATACCCCTCTTTATCGCGCACGGACATCGCGATTGAACGTCGACGAGGATTCCCGGCTTTTCCCGTGAGTTACGCGTTTTTTTTTCTTCTTCTTCTTCTTTCGATCGCGCGAGATCAGATCGCAGGATTTAGTCGACCGGGACGCTTGTTCCCGAAACTTCGAATTTGAGGTTAGTTTGTTCGTAACTCTGGCGAAGGGCCTACCATTATCGCGACTTTATCACAGTTTTCGCGCCGTGACAGATACTTATCATCTCATCTCTACGACGGCGGACGCATATCCTTTCGAATAGCGGATATCAAGATATTACAGTTTTAATAATATTACTCACCGGGGATGCGCCGGAGATCCCTGGATCGAAGATCCATCGCTCGTTATCTCGCCGTTGCTCTTCTTCACCGTTGCTATCCCCCGATGCGATGATTCTTTTCCTCGAGGCACTTCACTCATTACACTTGTCGTTATGATCAATTACGATCGTTCGTATTAATCAACGCGCATTCGCGTCGCTTGATACGCCACTCCCGTATATAATTAAATTATTCATGTATCGAGCAATCGCAATTCGCGACAATTACGCGACGACGAACCGGCGTCGTCCGTTAATCGGACATTGGCGATTAGTCACGCTCGCGACGCACCGCGGACTAGTGAGGAATTAAGATCGAAGACGGATCCCCCACATTGCACCAATCGATCGCCCGTATAATTGCATCACTTCGCACGATACTTGACCGATTCTTCGACGATCATCGACGAAATCCGAAAATGATACTTTGCTCGAACAAGGGCACTCTATCGATACGCGTGTTTATGGCGCGCGTAAGAATTAACGAAGCGAGTGATCGCTCGTTGCTTTACGTGACGTTCCCGATGTTTATTTTCCCTCACGCGATACGCTTATAATACGAGAACGCAACGCGCCGCGATCGTTCGTTACTTTCGGCGCTGCCAACGTCACGCCAAAGTCACACTCGCGACGCACTGCGGATTAAGGAGAAATTAAGATAAAAAGAATTATGGGTATTTGGCAATACGATACGCGCGTATACATACGCAGGCTATCTACGTTCGAGGGCGCTACAAGTGCTTGGAAGAGTTCGTTTTGAGCAAAGAAATCTTTTGTCCTTTTTTTTTTATTTATTCCCCTTTCGTCCTCGAGCATTTGTAAAATCGAAACACAATCGCATATTTGTACGCATTGATTAACGCTAAGCGATTTACCCTTTACTTTACACAGGCGGAGCTCCCGATATTTAATTATCCGTACGATTGCTATTATGATTCTCGAAATGACGCGAAATGCGACGATTTTATTCGACGTTCCCAATGGCTTACTCGAATATTTTGAGCAAATGAATGTCGTATACCTTAGCTCTTTAGCTTAAACGTCACGACGACGATCCCATGTCCTTAATCGCACTCGCGATTTCTCTCACAGATCCTTCTCGGATGAGTACGAAGCGCGAAAGTGTAATGAATTGATTATCGCCATCGAGTCTTGTTCGACGCAACGATATGAAGATAGCCAGGGTTACTTTATCGTTGTTTTTTTTTTTTTTGTATAATGCTAAAATAAGCTATTAGATTATAAAATTATTTAATAATCAATATTAAATGTAAATAATCTATGTTACAATGAGAAACTCTAAATTAGTCTTTATATAGCGAGCGTTTTTTTTCTATTAAACTTATTTAACGATTCCACCAATTTTTTATATTAATATCTTTACTCTTTAATACACTTATCTTTATAGGAATTTAAATTGTAATTTAGAAATTTCAATGTTGTCGAAAATTTTTGTCAAACATTGTTTTTAAATATTGATAAGAGAAATATTGACATTGTTAAGAATGTATTACGATATTTATCGTCAATATTGTCAAATCTATAATTTACTATAGATTTTCAGTACTGGCAGTGAACTATCGGAATACAGCCTATGATGGAGGGCTAGGAAATATTTTGCAAAAAATACATCTATCGAATAGATATGAGATAATAAAGAAAAAGTAACGGCTACGTCGTTACCGTTACCGTTACAAACGGAGGAAATTACGATCGATACGCGCGAATTTATACTACGATGATATCGTCCTTCGATCGATACGGCATTTTAGTAGCGTATCGACAGACGTATACGTATACACTGCGCGCCTCTACATCTCCGTAGTCAGACGCGTTAAAAGATAGAAAGAGATAGCTGCTGTACGAGCATCAATCTTTGTCTTCGTCTAAACACGCACAATGGTTGGGTAAAGGTAAACGAGCCTTCGTTGACTGGGAAAGAGAAAAGTAGAGGGAATAAAGGGACAAAGAGAGAGAGAGATAGAATGGCAAAACATGCTATCTCTGTCTAATATTTGACGACCCCCATTCCTTAATACTCTATTACGATTGATACGCGTAAACATAGCATATCATCATTCTATCTTTGTCTTTTCATGTCTACTTTTTCGTTTCCCAGTCAACGAAAGCTTGTTTACCCTATCACGTGTCTTTAGACAGAGACAGATAGCGATCGTACGTGGCAGCTATCTCTTTCTATTTTTTGACGCGTTTTAACCGCGGGACACTTGGGGAGATGTAGAGACGCGCAGTCTATATATTATACATCTATTCTATGGTATCGATTCGAGCGATCGATCGTGATTCCTCGCTACATTCGCATCGGTATCTCCTTCGCGTCGCGATTATATTTATTTCTCTTTCTAAATACGAGAGACAAATAGCCCCAATCCATAAACAACACGAGCTTTCTCTTTTCGTCGTTCTCTTTCTTTTCGTCAAAAGCAAAGAGGGGAAAAAAATTGACGCCTATTAGAAAAGGTCAGCGTATCTGTTAAATATCTCCATCCTTTTCCTTTTTCTTCGTCCGAATGGAACGCTTTCGGTACTTGTAGCGTCAACGCGCCGAGTAACTATTATCGACAGTGTATCCGTACGTTTTTACGTCGCACCATAGGGTAATACATTTCGACAAAAATAATAACAATTTCGAGCGACGACATCTATGTGTAAGACTTATTTCACGGCAGTCTCGATCGAGTCGCGCCACGTATCGGTGTGTCGAGTACAAATCTCGTCGTTCCGTGTTTTCAGTAACGTTTATACATCGAGAGTGCGAACTCTTCGTATATGAAATGATAATCGGAAATATTTTAATTTCGAATGCCGATATCGATTACAACGCTCGCTCGCCACCTGTCGCCTCTATACGTCGTATAGATTTATAGACGATCGCTTGGTTCCGTTTTGTTCGTTGGTCCGAGACGCTTATAATACGTGCGCGTGCATTCCGCGTTATATTTCATTATCCGACATGGCGGATGCAATGAAGCATTTCGAATATCGAGCAATGACGGCGCATTAGTTGAGACAAAAATCTCATTTGCAACATCGAGATAACCGTTAACATTTTCGTCCGCCATGATTGTTGTCGTCGCACGTTTTTCTCGCACTTTACGTTGCGTCGCCACCGGTCGAAAATTTCGAAGGCAGCGTGAGCAGCTATTTGGAACCAACTTCATTCATCGAAAGTGCGTCGTACGGATAAATATCGATCTATCTCTTGGAGCAAAGTGTAGTGAAATAATTGGAACGAGTGAAATCGTCGATCTCGTCGATCGGGAGTGCCAGATAAATCGTATCGCGACATTTCGAGTCGCGAATAAACAACGGACGAAACGCACGTGCGTCCGTTCGTCGAGAATCGCGTATCCGCGTGCGTGTATTTTATTATCATTATTCTCGTTATCCGACATGGCGGATGCAATAAAGGATTCTGAAATCGGGAGTGTCGTGTAAAGTAACGGTCATTTAGAGCGTCGACGATCCGTGAGCGATAGGAGCGAGGGAACGTCGACGTGATTTTCGTGGATTCATCCTTTTTCCACGAGCGAGGAAGCGGCGATAAAAAACATTCATGGATCAGAACGATTGGAAGCTATGGATGATACTGCAGCAGCGGCTCGGTGAGTGAATTGATCCGCTATTTTTGCGCGAATAATGAGGTACCGTTGGTATAAGCGACGCGATAACGGAGATAACGTCATCGTTCTTCCTAACCTTTTTTTCCCGCGAGTTTGTAAAAATACAACGTTTTAATGTGGCTCCCCCGCTCGCCTAATCCCGAAAACGTGAGAAACTTATTCGAGATACGTAATCTCTCTGGAACTTTTTTTTTTTTTTTTTTTTTTTTCCCCTCATTTATACACGCGACATCCTGGCGAAGGTAAAGAAGACGCGAGAGTACTCGCGAATCGAGCTGCCCGAGCTTGGAGACCGGTAAGGCCCGGCGGCCTTGGATGCCCACGGGTTGCGTGTAGGACGGACGGACAGACAGACGGACGGACGGATAGACAGACAGACAGACAGACAGACCGTACGGACTGGACCGCTAACAGAGAGGCTGTATGGCGTCTCTGATTGCCCATTGTCCGACTAATAAGATATTCTATCATCTCTCGTCGCGCCGACGGTATCCAACCGTTTCGTGAGACAGAGCGAGCGCGCTCGTCCAATCGTCGACGAGACTCATCGGGGTACGGCCAATGACGAGGGGGCCGCGCTTGGCCTCTCCGGGCCCTTTTGTCGGGCAAATGAGCCTCGGCGTAAGTCAACCGATAAATAATATCCGACTTTGCTCGCGACCAGCTGCGAGCTTTAATGCGGGCCCGTGTAAAAATGTAATAGGGGCTTAATTGAACCCACCCGAGATTATCCATCGTATACGTGTATGCGTAGGTATCCCCCGTCGGTATTTATATATTCGCGAGAGAGCGCTCGTATAATTTATATTTGATACGCTCTTTTCTCGTGTGCTTTCTCCTTTTTTTTTTCTTTTTCTTTTTCTTAAATTGAATTTCAAACTCGGAATTAGATTTCGAGCGAGATATTTGGTAATCTTATCGCGTGCTTTTTAATAAGACGTATCCTTAAATATTATTTTATCAACAAGCTTTATTATCGCTGCGATTATTACTGTTGTTAATATCGGTGGAAACTCACGGAAGCTTTTTCGTTGTGATAATAATTGATCGAACGTCTATAAAGTCTATAACGTCTTGCGACAGATGACTTTCCCTCGAGATGTTATTCCGCGGGAATATTCAAGCGGGAATAACTAACGCGACGATCTCTCGTCTTTCGGTACTTCGTTCCGGCTCCGGACTGGCTATCGGATCCATTTCCATCCGGAATATTTGACTTACGCACGGCGTAATGTCTGGTCAACGCGAAATAAATGCAAATTTCTCTGGCAACCGTCTCCGCGCGTTCTAATCGTATCCAGAATGGATACGCGCGCTTTTCAAACGTCCGCATTTCTCGACCGCATTTCTCTACCGAGTATCGATCTAATCTATTATCCGTATTTCCGTGAAGCATAAAAAAGAAAGAAATAAAAAAAAGAGAGAGAGACGAGCACCCTCGCTCGTTCGGCGTTTACCGGTGCGCGTTACGCGAATCTCCTCGGAAATCTCGTGGATCCCCGCAGCGAACTCCAGGTCGACTCTCCCTCTGAAAGTCGACGTCTCGATTTGTCACATTAACAAAGTGAACCCGGCCCCCGAATCGAAAGCCATTTTCCTCCCGTTCGGCTCGTTGGCAGAAAATCCCGTTCGCTCGCAAACGGGAAAGAAGAAGGGTTGCCACGCTTATCGAGGAAAAACTCACTCGAGTTGCGGATTCGGGGCGTAAAGGCGGAGAAGAAAGAAAGGACCGAATCGACGAAACGTCGAATTGAGTACCGCCCTAATCGTGTCGAGATCTCGTCCTATGGTGTGACGCGCGCGCGAGTATATGGCGTACTTAGTCGAGAGTGCGAGAGAGAGAGAGAGAGAGAAGAGACGTTGCGCGGCCGATCGAGGGACGTCCGGAGTGAATGAGAATCATGATGGTGGCGGGCGAAGGGTAGGAGGCCGAGGAGGGGGCGGGAGGGGGAGACTGCTGACGGTGGTCGAGAGAGTCGATCGAGCGTGGGTTGCGGGGCAGGCTAATGCGAATATGCTGTCGTCCAGATAGAAAGAGATACCCGATAGCGAATCTGTGTCCGACACGGATGTCGAATTAGCTTGGATTTAGGTTGCCCGGGGAACTGACAAATAGTTATTGCTTGATTAGGTGCCGGTACTAGAGGCAGTTACCCTACCGTCGCGGGACGATGGCCCTTTCCGGCTCGGGTCGACGAGCCATTTTTGTCGGAGCACGGAAAGAGGGTGGCTTTATCCTCCTTTCTTTATCGTCTACTAAATCTTTTGCAGAAACGTTCCGCGGAGAGTGTGATTTTTCGAGATCGACGATAACGATATAATTGCCTGATTATCTCGCGCTATTTACGCTTTCAAAGTCGCGAGATTTACTCCAATCTACGACACATAATCGCGAATAGGTAGCTTTATAACGATATTAATAATACGATAGTTTGGGACAAAACATATTTCTTTTCCTATATTATTCGATCCGAATTTTGAAAATGGGACGACCGTCTCTTCGCTCATACTCATCTGAGCATAATTTTCACGACGATTTTGCTGTAGAAAAAAAATCGTCGCGCTTGAAAGCGAAAGATCCGATGCCACGTCGTGCAAATTTATATGTTAATGAAGGAAATTTGATAGCCAATTCTGTGAGTTCTGATAATCGTTATTACTATCGAAGACGATCGCGCGATAACAACTTTTATTTAAATAAAACTTTTCTTATTAAAAAAAAAAAAAAAATGTTTTTTCCCAATTATCTCTTTTAAATTTGACACTTGTGCCGTTTCTTTTTTAAACGATATTATGTTTCTCATTCATGTCACGATTCGTCATTTCACTCTCGTGCTCTTATCGTACCGATGGCGAATGGTGTGTTGATGCGACTGACGATTGAAATTAGGACGGTAATATAGGTAATATAGGTAACGCCGGGGCGCGCTACAATCAATGGGATTATAAATTTAAATCACGAGTCATATAGAAATTAATTACAAATTACACGTTTGAAATATTGTCCCGGCGACTAAATCAATTTATAATTACTCGCGGTACTCGCATTTGCCATTAATTAGCAAACTTATTATCTGTCAACGCCGCGCCAACGTTGGTGGATCCGTACGATCGTGCGTTCTCTAAACGCGTCTAGTTATCAGTCGTAAAGAAAGACAGGAAAGCGAGAGGAATTTATATGGATGAAATGTCGTGGCTTGCGATACGTGAAATTAGATTTCTAAATGAAAATTCTCGAAGGCGCGATGTGCTAATTATGTACGCTATCATATTTCGCGCAAACTAGAATGTCCCTTTTACGAGAGTTCATTTTCGCGACGACTAGACCTCAATTATTCCCGACATCGAACACAGAGCTATTCCACCGGCACTCTTTAATAAGGACTTTTGCTTTACGAGATTTTATACGGTACACGACGAGCTCATTATCTTAATTAAATCTACTACAGGAATTACAACCCTGAGTAAGAACTAGAATTACTTCAAAATTCATGTACACGTGGATGAGCTCGCGCGCGCGCACGCGCACGCGCGAGAGAGCCTGGTTGGGAAAAATTTATAAACTTCTGACAATAAATAAATGGAGGAACGAACGTATTCGGGAAGTATCGGGAAATATTGTATATTCGAATTAAAAATGAATAACAGCTGATCGGAATATGTATTACACTTCACTTTCTCTCGTACTTCTCTCGCATATCCTTTCGCATTTTGTATATTGTCCGAAAATTGTTGCGCATCGATCCCGCACCGTTACGGACAAATCGCGGAGCAATCGCTGCCGTAAACCGCGTTTATTATCGTAAACTCGATTTTTCACGATCGCCCGCCGATCGATACAACGGTTCCTCCCAGACCGCGATATGGTTGTACACGTACGATCCATTCCTCACGGTACGCCACTGTTTCGGAAAGGCTTGTAATAGAGGCCGACTTATAATAGGATTGCCCCCTGCTCCCCTCCCCTCCCCTCTCCTCGCCTCTCTCTCCCTCCGTACATTTTCGATCGCGCCAAACGTGATTTTCTTCTTTCATCGATCGCTTAAGATTAAAGAGCTCATTTCCAACTACCTACACCGTGTGAAAAATTAACCGACGATAGATCGGAAATATCGCATATCCGAAACACGGGTAAAAAAGCTTCCTCGAAAGAGAAAGTCGAGAGAATGATAATTATCCTCGAACGGGGGGGGGGGGGGGGGAGTCGCGTATAGTTTGAGACGACGATATAAATGAACGGGATATAAATTTTGTGCGCGAGGCCGAGACAGCGAGCTGTAAATTTTTCACGGCCAATATTTCCCGCTCCGGCCATATCGCGGCTCCATAATATAAACTGGACAGGATCGGTCTTTCAAGTTTAACCCGAAATAAATCCTGCGAACATAAGTGCTCCTATTTCTCCATGGTCCATACTTTCTTTCGCGCGGGCGCGTGTCTCTACATTATATCTCGAGCGCTAACGTTCGAGTTTTCTCTTCCCGTTTCGAGGGTAAGAACCGAATAATCGGATAAATAAGACACGCGTACCACGTGATTAGAAGACACGTAACCGCGTAGCCTTACGCGAGATGACGTGTATCTCGCGTGTATCCTAGAGATACATCGATGCTAAGCGAGGTTTGCGGCAATCGGAGGCCACAATTGTGGCGATTATCTGCAAATTCCGGAAATATCTAGCCATAGCGGTTCGCGACCGATTCCTATTCTCTCCCGTCGCGACGATTCCACATTTGCGGTTGTCGCCGTTAAAGGAAAGCATCCGGAATATTTAGACTTTAGCGAATTGATTTAACGAGACGCGTCGTGCTTGTGCGAAAGCATGCTGTTGCGCGAGTATTCGAATTCGACGGAACTTAATCCCTTAATGTGTACCATAAATCTAATCGCGAGAGGCAACGAGAAAGGAATATAAGCGAGAGAAATTGAAATTTATTATTTTACGCATTCGTTCTTTTTCATCGATTAAGCTTTTCTCGCCATCAATTTTAAAGAATCATGTGATAAATAATAATTTTCCACTATACCGTGAGAAGCTATTAAGTCGAACCGGTGACCAATTACGAGATTTATGCTAGTCTTATTTATTACGCCGTTGCTCGTCACGGTAGCTGGCCTTGCCGTATGATCGCCCGATGAAAAACTTGTTGGGCGCGATCTTGTTCTTTACATTTATCACTTTTTCATTTTTCACACGAAAAAAGACAAGAATGGATCCGCGATCATATTTCCGATGAGATAAACGTGCTCCGAACATGACGCGAACATTCTTATATCTCGTAAATTAATCGCTCGTTAGTTCGGACTATGCGAAATTGAAAAAAAAAAAAAAAATAGTATATGATGGAAGATTACTGGATTATATCTGGCCTCTCTATTAGGATCATTAATACCTCTACGAGTAATGATAACGTATTCACACCGACGATATATCGGTGTAGCAGAAACCGGTCCTATAGGAACGTCAGTTATCTCGACTCGCGGATCAATCGCGCAAACCTCGGTTTTGCGAAACAATAACGTAGTTTCGCTGTATATACAAGCGGTCGTGTTCGCATTCATCGGTGTTCACCATCGCGATGGCTGCCGTACAAAAGTTGGCGTTTTATTACACGTATCTCTGTCCGCGCTGTAACTCTTTCACGCGTTCCGTAATACATACAAAAATTGTAAAGAAAAAAAGAAATCGACAAGAAATACAATTCGATCAAATTAACGTTGGCAGAGATAACCCGGTTAACCGTACGACGTCTTGAAAGATTTCTGCGTAATATAAAGTTGAAGCGCTTCTAAGAAGCGCTTTATTTAATGAGGCCTTATATAAGTTACGCTTGTTTATACAGCGGGTGTTTGAACGTACTCGATTAAGTATCTTTCTCTCATCGATCTCTCTTGTAACCGATGAATGCCCGCTTTGTAAATGGTGCTATACACAACAGTACTTTAATAAGAAAAAGATTACATTTTTATTTTTTATTTAATTAATATATTACGTACACAATTTGCATTTTTTTTTTTATCCGTTCCAAGCTATTCTCGAATCTAGTCGATTTAGCGTCGAAAGACGTGGATTCAGCATAGCTCGTCATTGTTACCGCACGCGATCCACTCGTTCGTTTTTGTTTTCTCGCCGAGTCCCTTCCTCTGTCGGAGGGAGAGGAGTCCGGGAACTCGTTTGCGGCGCGCGATTACGAGAGCCGAAACAGCCGCGTTTTTCGAATCTATCGGACTATAACCGCGACTCACGCGGTCGTTTTGTGTTTCGCGAGCTCATCGTCGAACCCTTCTATGCCCTTGCACGTCCCGCGCGCGCGCGCGGCGCCTATCTCTTTATCACTCCGCTCCCGACGCCCGCGAACGACGTTACGAGCGGCGATACAAGCGGGTGCGACGCCTGGGCGATACCTGGCCCCCGTCCCGCCACGCCACGCCACGCCGCGTCGGGGCTCTTTGTTCCATTCGTGTACGCCATTGTGCTGCTTCCCGTTCGCCAGACTATCGCGATAAACAGCCGGAAAAGCCGCGATGAATGACACCGCGCAACCTTCGTTACGAGCGCGCGTAGCGACTTTCGCTTCGACTCCGGGAGTCTGGGATTTTCGCCCGTTGCGCTTTTTTATCCGATCCTCGTTCGCGCGATCGTTGTTGTTTTTTTTTTTTTTTCTACGATTGTTTGATATATTTCAGATCGCGCGTGGAAACTCGTGGCGCGTGACCGAATGGTTTTTTTTTTTACACCGTGTATAGTATTTTTGTAACTTTAAACATTTAATATAAAATCTCTCAACCATAGCACATTTTAAAAACATATTATTATCTGGATGAAACTCAGATAGAACGAGAATGTTTACATATAGAAATATTTCAAATATTTTTCGCGTTTCTTTGATTAATCGTAAAGAATATCGGTCGTCGGCTTTAATATACTTTTATTCGCGTGAGTGTGTCCGGCAACTTTCCGACTGTACGTTATTGCGTTATCGGCAAGAGAGCCGAGGGGGGTATACGCAGACCTGCTAAGCGCGTTCTATTTCCGAGAAATGGCCGCGCGAGGCCGAAAGTTTCCGTCCATCTGTCCATGTGTTTGAGTTAGATTCGAGAGTATCTTTCTGAGAGAGAGAGAGAGAAAGCGACTTTTGGAATTATGTTTTTTTTTTTTCGGCATCTTTATTCATCTTAAGTATCTCGTAATTTTTTTTCCAAGTTCTCAAGTCGACAATTTTTTTATTTATCTCCGCAATTCTCGCTATCATCCGCGTACTCTATACATAGAAAAAGTGCAGGATCCCGTCTCAATTTCGCAGTCGCTCACCGCGCTGCGACGCGACGCGACGATTTCGCGCTCGTGGTCGGCAGTTGATATCGCTCAGCTTTTCATGAACCGCCTGTAAAAAAAGACGCCGCCGGGCACGAAATTGCTCCCTCTCGTTCAATCCACTTTTGGGGAAACGACGCTAGTCATATTTCTCGCGCGAACGTGCCGAATGTGACGACGCTCCCGCGTCATGAAGCGACGGCAAATTGGTATAGACGTCATCGGCGACACTCGTAAAGACTCACGTGTACGTACGCTTGCGCCGCGCTCTCCGAAAAAAAAAAAAAAAAAAAAAAAAAAAAAAAATAGTTTACCGTTGCTTCACCCCGACAGGATTATACCGTTCTCGCTTCATTTGATATGAATCTTTAATCCTTTAGCGGACATTGCGTTTTACGCAATTTCTATCCATCATAAATACGTAGAGTAACGTCAAACATTTTCTTTTTCTTTTCCTTAACGTAAAATATTTTTTCGTATCGCGTTATTTTCTCCATGAAAATATTAAAACGCTGGTCGAGGGGTTTATTCGAGAATTTTAGTTCTCCCGTTCGTTTATAATTCACAGCTTACTTTTCTTTCATCGAGAAAAAATCCCGGGCAAATCGCATTAATGCGAGACCTCTCCGATCCGAAGCGTATTTCGCGCGGCGCGTGATTAATTCACCGTGGCGCGCATTAATGTAAATTCATTATGCGCGAGGCACGGCTAATTGGCGTCATAAATCTCGCGGATCGCGCATTTAATAATAATAATAATAATAATAATAATAATAATAATAATAATAATAAAAAGGCCGAGTGAATGCGGCAAATTATCAAAAGCCACGTTTTTACGAGGACTTTTGCGAAATTCCGCCGCGCGGGCCCTCCCCCCTCCCCCCAGCTGCGTCGATTCGCAGAGATACGTTACGTTTATTTCCATTGCCTAATGCGTACAGGACATTTATTTATAATTTACACGGGACCAATTAAAGGCCAATTAGATTAGCGGCCGATTAATTTGTAAAGTGCGTATCGTAAAATTGAGGCTACCGCGGCGTCGGCGCTTTAATACGTTAACGATTGCATCAATTTCTCTCGTATATTACTCGTCCTGTGTCCTGCGAGAGAGCGAGCGAGTTATCTGAAAGAAATGAGAAATGGAATAATTAATCCGCCCGTGGATTCTCGGCGATTACCCGGCGAATTTAATTGAAATTAGTTGCCGAGATGAATTTAAGTAACTTATATCTAAAGTCCGCGGTTGAATATTTTCTACTTTTTTTTTTCTTCTTTTCTTTTTCGCGTTCGAGAAAAAGTTTGATTCGTTTTCGTTAGATGGGCCCGTCACATGATAGAATGAATGACGGTCCTGGCCGCGAACGAGACGCGCGGATTACAAATCGTCGCAAAGTATCCAGTTCCAACCTGTTAGGAGCGCTGAAAAATCTCGCAGGTACTCGCGCGCAGGAATTTCCTATCAATTAGGGACAGGTTTCCACGCGGCGGCGGTGGCGGCGGCGGCGGCGGCGGCGGCGGCGGCGGCGGCCACGTTGATGGTAATAGGTTTTTTTCCTTTCCTTCTTCTCCTTCTCTCTTTCTTCCTTATAGTACTCTGCGTTGATACCACTGCTTTTATACAGTTAGCCGCTTAAACGGCCACTCGCGAATAAAGCCGAGCGAGCGATGAGGCCGAGGTTCGTCGGGACACGTGGTAGGCTATTAAATCGAGAGCCCCCAATAGCCGATCCTGTATCCTTCGCGAATTCAATCTCAACGAAATACCGCAACAGTGATAACGAAATGTTCATTTTCTAATTATTCAAGTTGCAATGCCGATCGTAAATATAATGTCGCGTGAGATAATACACACTATCTCTTTAAAAAAATATTATTTTTGAAATATTTCAAGTATTTATAAGAGAAGAGTGTTTATATATTTTAATGGTACATTTTTTTTTGTTAAAGAAAAAAACGAGTTGTATTCTCTAAAGAGAATATAAAGGAGGCTTTTCTAAATTTTCCTTTCTCGGCAACGATCATTGTTTAAGATTCTTGAAAGCATTCGAGCCTCTTAAAAGCCTTTAAAGACTAATTAATGTAGGTACTCTTAAAAAATAAAAAAAATATATATTTCGTATATATATATATATATATATATATATATATATATATAAAATTATTCTTAGATGTATAAGAAATACGATTTGTGTAAATTTTCAATTAACATATCGATCTGTCAGTACCTTGATAAAACTCTCTCACAAGCAAACTGTTTAAAAATTTTCTTAAAGAGAAAGAGGATGCAGAGATTCGACAATATTGCCCATCATATTTTTATATTTGCTCTCAGACATGCCACGTAATTCGAACGTCGAAGGTTTAAAGGGAATGGAACGGGATTGGCGAAGAAATAAAATAATACGGGGCAGCCGGCGTATGCACAGTACTCTGCGTTGATACCACTGCTT